>NW_009954492.1:364847-440197 GCF_000747805.2 Chaetura pelagica
TAGTGAAGAGCTGGGGGAGCTGCCCCAGCCAGTGTGTGGGGTGGAGGAATCCCTCCGGTGAGGGGGTGTTGTGCCCCATCCCAAATCCAAGGGCAGCAGCCAGTGAGGCCAGCCAGTCTTCTTCTGCAGCCCTTTGGCCCCAGCAGGGCTGGAGGCAGCAGGTGCAGGGCTGGGCCAGCCTTTTGTCCTCCACCTGCTGCACGTCAGGTAAGTGTAAACAGCTATCGGACGTAAGCCAGGATTATCCAGTAGGTGGGCCTGGACCTGGCCCAAATATGTGCATGGTTGTTGGTTGTTTTTTTCCCCCCTCCTTGTGCAGCTTGGCTTTATGAGCTGTTTGAACCGCCGTTTGCAGTGCGTGCAGGCAGTGGGGGGGAAGGGTGCTGGCAGTGCCTGCTTGGACTGGGAACGTTCACACTGACACACGCGATAGGACTTAAACCTGGAGCCCTCACGTTTTGCAGCATTGTTAGGCATTCTGCTTGCTCTAAGGTGGCTGGAAGTTGCACCACATTTAATTTTCAGATAAGCAGAGACAGCCCGTTGTTTGACTTAGTAAACATTAACTTCTTTGTGTGGCTTGCAGCAGGGCAGCTGTAAGTTGAAGGGTAAGGAGACTGGAGTAGAAAGTAATACTTCTTCATTGCTTTGATGAAGGACTGTGATCTCTGTGTTATCAATACTGAATTGTGGAAAGAGACTTTTTGCTGTTACCTTCCTTTATGAAATATAAGTACATTAATGATAAACATTTAGAGTGGAAAATTTAAGATGCAAATATATCACTGCACTATGTGTACTAAAACATAGGAAATACCACAGTCACTACCATTGGATAGTAAATGTTTACTTTTAAAGGGCACCCTCTTTCTACAACTTTTTAAAGCATAGTTGTGTACAAAGTGTTTATATATCAAGAGTATTGCTTAGGGAAGAGTCAAGTGAAGAAAGCAGATAAACCACAGGAGAACTCTATGCTTCAGCTTTCTCATTTTCATTTCTTTATCGTTGAGACTCTGTAGGTTTTTGTGCATCATTAATATGGTAAAGGAGCTGTAACTGTAATTAGCTATAGTGAGAATAAATGTTAGTCAAAACAAACTGTCTCTTTCTCAAGCTTCCTTGAATTTCTGAGAGCACTGTAAATACAGAATTTTAAAGCAACCAGCAGCTAGTGGCCTAGATGATGAAACCTGTGTGGTGTCTTTATTAGGATCCCCTTCGGAATATGAATAAAATCTGAGGGAAACAGACCCACATTCTGGGTAGAATCAATGCTAGTGGAGACATGCAAGAAAAGAACCTAGAGAGATCAGAAGAGCAATCTGGAAAATCAAACATCTGTCCATAATTTTTAAACAGAGGTTCTTGAAATTAGAGTATGGACCTATCAAAATGTTGCTAGTGCTGAAATACATACAGTTGGAACTTAATGAAAATTTGGTTTGGTCTCACAATATCCAGTTCATGATCTAAGAGGCTGCAAAAGAGTGCTGTAGTTACTCTCAAAGTTGCCAGTATTATTTGTAGGCCTGTTGGAAATACATATGAACAATCCATGTATAAAAAATGTTTTAGGATGTTTGAGAGATTCAAATAGATGAAAAGAACGGTTCCTCTTAAATTGATTTTTACTGTAGGAAACAGTCATGATGGAGAGTATGTCCCCAGAGGATCTGGAAAAAACAAAACATAGAAAGGGAAGACTTAAGGAAGTTAAAATTTCCATTTGGGGTTATTTTGTCAGTTTAAGTAAAAAAGGAAGGAGGAACTGGTTCAAGTAAAAATTGATTTTTGTTAGCATAAAGGCAAGTGCATGCCCAGATAGGATGTACTATCTGAGGTGGGAAAGAAAAAAGTGATTTTTTTTAATGCAAAGAAGCTACCTGTGTACAGTCACAGAAAATGCTTCTTTTACAAGGAGTAAAATATTGGACAGATTTTAAGGTAATTATAAATTGCTTCTTATGAAAATCATTAAGCAAAACCAAACAAAAAACAGCGACATGATATTCATGAGTGGTATCAGAATAGCAGCTGGAGACTGGTGAATCTTCAGTATGACAAAAGCACACTACATCTGGCCTGATGATATCCTCTTCACCTGCAAAGGCTACCTGATAACTGAGAGAGAACAGTTTGCTTTCCTGACCTATTCAGCTCTTTGTGCATTGGCTGAAACTATTGGCCCAGTGACAGATCAGTTTCAGATGCTCTTTAAATGCCTTTAACACTGAGGATTTGGTCATGGATTCTCAGTACCTTATTAAGAAGTCCACAAGTTATAGTATTCAGAAGAAGATTAAACTCACATCAAAAAGACATGTAGTGGTCTTGTAAACTTTCAGTCTTGTCTGTGTGAAAAACATACAGACACTAGCAGAGTGAAGCTAGTGAGAAAATTCAGCCACTTATGATTTTGTTTCAGATTTTCTGCTTAAAGGATATCTGTTTTACTGAGCATCTTTTGAATTATTCTGTTGTTGTTGAGTTTCCATTTATACTGAAAGACTCATTTTCCTTAGACTTGTTTAACAAGAATACACTTTGGCTCTGTTTGGGTTTGTTGGTTCCTCAAGATGAACTGAAACAAGATGTTCTGTAACAATTGGTCCTTAATATATTCAGGGTGTAGTGACAAGCAAACGTTGTCTGACCATATAAAGTAGCAAAGACATCTAAAATGAGAGTAAAGACTTTTTATTACATCTCATTCTATGCAAATTAATGGTCTTAAAGACTGAAAATTAAAATTAATATTAGGCAACTCCCTGTGCCACATGAATAGTCAAGGTTTATTGTGACCGGGATAGTAACTTGTTCATCATTGTTTGTGATCCTGCGTGTCCTATCACTTTATTAAAATGTGCATTGAAATGTAGAAGAGTAGTATGTTCAAGCACTTCCAGGTGCAATAAATACATGGGATGCCAAAACGAAGTGACTTGTGTATTTGAGAGGAAGACACTTGCTTTCAAATACAGTAGTGAGACTGATTATGATGCCATGTGCTTACTAGAATTGTTTCTTTTCAAGCACCTGCTCCCTTACTGAAAATGTATTTTTGAACACCTGCAGAGCACAACCATTTCCCACTTCCTTCCCATGTAATAGAGCTGTATTTGCTAATGGTTCAGAATCCAGCACGCTCCCAGGGGGAAGGAGAAGGCACGGTTTGGTTTTTATCACTGTGAGTTCTGTTGTGTCCAGGAGCATACAGTGGTAATCTCCCTGTGCAAATGCTAAAGCTCATTGTGAGGGTTTTTTGGGGGGTTAGATGTAGGGCTTAGCATCTAAAACAATCCATTTGTAGGTGCAAATTTATGTTATCCAAACTTCAAAATGCATTAAGCTACCCAAGGATCAAGTACACTGTCTAATGTAAAACACAGGGAATTCAAATATATACTCAAGTTATATGGTATCCATATGTCCTAAAACCTGAAGAAATTAATAAGCCTCTTGGTAGAAAGGGAAATTATCTGAAGTTGAATTCTGTAACTGCTGGGAAATACATGGGAAATCAATTATTTTCCTTTTTCTCTTACCAGCCATGCAAATAAGTTTTACTGCTCATAGGATGAGTCATGTGTAACTCTGGTGTAGATCTGATGGCAAAAAAATTACTTGTAGGTTTATAGAGTGCCAGTATTCAAATTACTGTGGTTCAGGGTACTGCAAAATCATTAGCAATTTTTTTGATGGCTTGTTGGATTTTTGCCTTTGTTTTTCTTGTCCAGGCAGCTTTTTTGTGCTGTCCTTGGACCTTGGGTTTAACTTCCTAGTTTTGTTGGTAGTTGTGTGGGTTTTTTTCCCCTGCTATTGGCAGTATAATATTTGCTACCATTACAGGTAGTATGGTACAAATGTTTTTGTGCTAGTGACAATGGTATGCCAATGGGAAGCTTGTATACCAAGTAACTTTTCATGGTGACTGACAAATGTAGTGAAAGTATTTCTCATTTGTGGCAACACTTTTACTGGTGGGACTTTAGTGAAAGATGTCACTCCTTACCTCACTTAAAAAGTCTTAGCAATTAAATTGAATTTTTTAGATTTTATATAGTGAGCTTCATGTTAAAAATCTTGTAAAGCATTTATATCTAAAAAAATGGCTATCCAAGAATTTTTTCCCAAGTTTTCACATGAGAAAGTGTTTATTAATACTATTTACTTGCAACTGATATTTTTGGACAAGAGAATATAGAAACTGTCATATATAGAATGAATATAAATAGAATACATATGTAAGAATATAGAACTCACATATACTCTTCTAATATAGAAGAAAGTTAACCATATAGGACTTATATTAATTATTTGTTTTCTGTCACAAAGTAGTACATGGCTAATAGTTTTTCATTGTACTGTTCTGAATTTCCAGAGGCATTCTGTCGTTACCCACTTTTTAGTTTTAAAGTTTTCACTGTGTCCTTTGGACTGGTAAGTCCTTGTCAGTCCCCTGTTTATGCTGTTAAAAAAGAGCAATCACAAGACAAATCTTTGGCAGCACCAAAAACCCCAAACCTGTTGATACAAATGTGCAAGTGTAATTTTGATAGAAATAGCAATAAAAAGCTTCAGCTTCAGTATAAATAACTCATTCTTGTTGAAGACTTCAGTCCTGCAAGATCCTCTTATAGATGTCTGACCCTAGTGTACTTAGGGGAACAAGTAATAATTTAATCATTAATACCTTGAAATATTTAACTGCAGTTAATATAAGACCTTATAGCATAAGAAAAGCACAGTGCATGCAATATATTGTTCTTTCTATTTTTCCTAATTATAAACTTCATATAAATCTTGTGTTTGGCTTTAATATTAAAAGTATGGATGTCACATTTCTGTTTCCGTAAGGGTTTTTTTACAGCTATAACTAAGATATTTATAGACAAACAGCAATTTTCTTGGTGTTTCTTTGTAAGTATATTAGCTTTACATTTGTGCATAGACTAGAACTTCACTGCAGTGTAGACAGATACAAGATTCAGACTCTCCTTTTGCAGATTAATCTAAATTGAATTAACTTGTGTTTGCCTTGGACTGATTTCTCACAAATGAAAATTACAGCTGATGAGTTAGCTCTGATACTTGTCCAAGTCCTGGCAGAGCACATACATTTTGATTGCATTTCGATATATACTCCATAGATAAATGAGGTTCTTCGCTTTTTTTTTTTTTGTTCTTTGTACATTTTGATTAGTGTAATTTCTATAGAAATTATGTATTGATAATTTGTTAAGTCTTACAGTTGCAAGGATTAGTGGCATTTAATGTTTTTCCAGTTAAGGTGAAGAATTTTCCTAAAAGCTTCATATGGTGTAGCCCTGCCTACTGATTTTTGGGAAGCAATGACAATTTTTATAATACATGTAATTGGTGATAGAAGCATTGTATCTTTTATGGCAGTAAACTGCTCAAACAGGGATCTACGACTGCGTTTTGCAGGAGTGTTTATTTTCCTCTGTCCCAGATTCTACTTGGGAGGCAGCAATTGTTTTTGTGAAGTCCTCAGGACTTTCTACAGCTGGGCATGATGCATGGTAGTTGTATTGTGGTCCCTCTTACTGTTTTTGAAATTTAA
Organism: Chaetura pelagica; assembly: GCF_000747805.2. Taxonomy (NCBI): domain Eukaryota; kingdom Metazoa; phylum Chordata; class Aves; order Apodiformes; family Apodidae; genus Chaetura; species Chaetura pelagica. Next base: position 370,435 of record NW_009954492.1, read on the forward strand.
ATTGCAATTTTCACAAGTATTTTCTGTTCTAAATTTTCAGGCAAATTTTCTTGTCTGAGTAGGAGAAGGAGGCTTTCTGCTGGGGTGCTGTGAGTCTGCTGGAGACTTCCCTGGCGCAGAAGTAGATCTACCCCTTCTTAGTTCTAGAGGGTTTTTTTTAAACTTTCACGTACAACTCTCTGAGCAATTTTTTGGGGTCTCCCTCAGATATAAAGGACTTCTTGAAGTTATTTATTTTTATGCAGTTTTCTTTTTCCACCTATGTAAAATAGGTCTGATAAATATTCACCCTGCTAGAATTAAAAATACTTGAGAGGTAAGTATAATAGGCTTTTTTCATGTAGACCAGCTGAGCTCTTAGATTTTTTGAAATAAGTATTTCTAGAATTCTGCCATCTTTGTATGGCAAGTATGTCAGACTTTTTCATTTCATCTCATTCATCTCAATTCATCTCATTCAGTAAAAACCTTCTATATGACATTGACATGGTGCTTTTCATATTGTTTCTGTTGCTTAAGTTGCACAAAACTCCTTGGATCAGAGATTATCTATTAAATTCAATATGCTCTTGCCATGTTGGTTCTGCAGTTTCTGAGAACTCTCTAAAAAAGCCCTAATGTGGCTATCATATGCATTTTGTTAGGGGATTCCCCTTCCTCCACTAAACCTGAATTTATGTCCTCAGCCATGTGGACCTCCATCTGAATGAGAGAGTGGAAAACCAACAGGTTTGTATAAGTTTTGTATAGGCAAAGAAAAAAGAAAAAGGCAATCAGATCCATAATTAAACTTAACATTTTTAGTTATCTTTTAGGCCTCCGTTACTTGCTTATACTATTTATGCACCTCAAGTATAAAGAAGCCTAGCTCTCTGTGTCTACTAACAAGGGAACACTTCAGAATGTGGCCTGCAAAGGCATTTAGATGCCTGTTTATGTGCAACTGCTTTTTAATTCCCCTGAAGATCAGGTGGTTATGGGTCAATCATTGTCCAGGATTAACTGGGTCTTTTATTAGTCCCACAACAAAAATCTTTTCCATATAGAAGAAAAATATGCTAAGATTAGTTTGTGTCAAAATACTGTTTCTGAACGTATTTCATGTTAATGTAGCATTGAGACTTCTAAAGGCCATATATTTCAAATAGAGAAATATATTTCAATATTGAGTCATTAACCATGCCCTGACTTACTTATTAACTTGGATTTTTATTTGCTAAAGCTTGGGACAGGGAAAAACCAGTTATCATAAAAATGTTTCAGTTGCCTTTTTTTATAACAAGAGATTATTATTCATGTATGTCTGCGTTCTAGAATTAGAAAAATAAAATACCGCAAATTAAAGAGTGAATTTATCAATTTCTTTTGTGGGGGGAGAGATAATATTTTGTGAGATGCTGTAAATACTTAACCATAGTAGAATTAACATACAGATTTTTGAATTGTGGCTTCTGGTGTGTTTTTTTTTTAAAAAAAAACTTACTTTCCCAGTCTATTACTTGTTTACTTAGATGCTTTGATTAAAATACAGATTTAGAAACAGTAATTGGATTTCTAGTTATTTCTCAATGTGCTAATGTTGCATAGATTCTGAGGTGCCCTCTGTTAGTTCAGTGTAGGCATATAAGGATTCAGGAGTTGTTCTTTTAGAGTTGACTTCTTGCTGTGAAGTTCTGAAGATGACCTAATTTGTGTTAAAACCTTCAGGGAATACCTTGACTTTTGTTAAAATACTGAAACCTTGCATGTCACACTCGAGCATATACACTTTGTTGAAAATGTGCATTCTGACTTGTATTTCCAATAAGTTATTTTTTGAAGTTGAGTTGTGCTTTCCAGAAGTTACTGCTGACTGTCCAGGTTTCTACTCAGCAGTATGTCCTGTCTTTAGAAAACTGTGACCAGTTTCTTACTAAAATCTAACAGTCATGCGCTCATTCTGCTAAGAATTAATGGGCCAGATTCTGCTTTCCAGCTTAGATAAGTAACTTTCAGGAGAAATCTGTTTTCTCTGTAGCACATACAGACTTGCTTAAAAAATACATAATGTGATGGGTTTTTTCCCTAAGTAAAATGGACATTTAATCCCAGGAGATAATTTTTCCTGGAAAGTAATTAATTACCAAAGACAAGCTATTCCAATATAAGCTATTTTGAAATTTTAATTATAGCATTGATTATATTCAATTTACAGGCTTCTGGACATCACAATATAAAGTCTGTATTTTAGACACTGATAATGAGATGTATAATTAATCTATTAGTGTCATTATTAAAACAGTATTTCCTTTTCCTCCATGATCAATGCTAAAAGCACGAATCTGCTTTCAAGTGTAATTATGCTCATAACATTTGTGATCCAGTGTTTTTAATGTTAATTTGTCACTTTGTGCCACTGGAAAGAAATAATTTTCATTGGAGTTTATTTTCTGGACTGGAAAATTGTGTGGCTTTGTACTTTATTATTTTTATAGGGTGGAGAAGTTTTCCTGGTCTGTTTCTGAAAGAGAGAGAAAAAAAAAAAGAACAAAGTGCAATGCTCTGACATTTTTCCTGAGAAAAGACCACCCTACAGTTTGATAGGTTTTATGTTTTTCTCTTGCTTGATGATTGATTCTTCTCTGGCACACTGACATTTGTCTCAGCAGTAAAAAAAGTGAAGGGAGGATGGTGCTAATATTACATATCATTTGAAAGGACACTGTATAGTCATTTCAATGCGTTTTATTTTTGTGTCCATTGTTTACCGTATTTTTCTGAAGCCTGGAAAGCTCTCATGTTCCAATTAATATTTTCCCTTCATATTTCTTGTTGAGTTGAAACAACTTGTCTAGTTAGTTCCTCATCTATCATTCTGAAGTATTGCTTTTTTGCTACAGCAGAGGTTTCTGCTCCCTGCTGCCATGCAGGCTTCCAAGGGACCATTTAACATATCTAAAGTGATTCTTCAGTGCTAGAAGGTAATTGTATGTGTTATGAAAAGCAAATTATTTTAGTATAACAAAGGTATAAGGAAGACGAGGTACTGTATAAAAGTATCAAGTCATCTGTAATGGCTTGCCAACTTACACCATTAGTAATTACAAAGTGTGTAAGCACTAGAGGGCTTCTCAACATGTTACCCTGTGTCCTTCAAAACTTTGGTGATGTTCCTCTAAAGTTCAAAAAGCATCAGACATTGTTGGGAATACTCAGTGTATAAAAAATAGTGAGGGAAAAATAACTACTACAGGGACAAAAAACATAAACAATCAAGATAAAGAAACAGGAGATGTAGTGAATGTTATAGTCATACACATGGTTCTGTGGTTTTATTTATTGTACTGAAGAGGTTTTAGAATCATTATGGAATAGTTTGGGTTGGAAGGGACCTTTAAAGGTCATCTAGTCTAACCCCCCTGCAGTGAACAGGGACATCTTCAACAAGATCAGGTTACTCAGAGCCCCATTCAACCTGACCTTGAATGTTTCCAGGGATGGGGCATCAACCACCTCTCTGGGCAACCTCTTCCAGTGCTTCACGACCCTCACTGGAAAAAATTCCTCCCTTATATCTAGTCTAAATCTACCCCTTTTTAGTTTAAAACCATTACCCCTTATCCTGTTAGAACATGCCCTGGTAAAACGTTTGTCCCCGGTGTTTGTTTTCAAGACTAGCTGAGATTTCCATTTTGCATTACAGGATTGTGTGTGTCTGTGTATTACATATTATATATTATATTACAAAACATGTTGACATTCTGTAGAAATCTGAGAGCTGCTACTAACTCATTCAGTCTTCTGTGAGCCGTTTCCTCCGATATCTCTCCTCCTAACTGCATTAGTAGAAATTGCACATTTTGTTTAGGTCTGTGAGGTTTTTTCTCTTATTTTAGTGTCCATACTCCCCAACTTGTGTTGAGTATCAGTTCAGGTTTGTAAATCCCATTAATGCAAATTAATTGGAAGGCAACTATAGTAACACTGATACTTAAGGAAGTACAGTGTTACAGAGAGCATTGTTATTTGCAATATATACATCTGAATAGGGTTTCTGTAGTTTTGCTAGGTCCCTGTCTCAGAAAGCTGATGGATTTTCATGGATACAGATTTTATGGATTTTCAGGACCAGAGGTAATGGGCACAGACTTGCACAGTGGAAGTACCATCTAAAGATGAGGAGGAATTTTTTTACTTTGAGGATGGTAGAGCACTGGAACAGGCTGCCCAGAGAGGCTGTGGAGTCTCCATCTCTGGAGACATTCAGAACCCTCCTGGATGCAGTCCTGTGTGACTTGCCCTAGGTGGTCCTGCTCTGGTGGGGGTTTGGACTAGATGATCTCTAGAAGTCCCCTCCAGTCCCTAACATTATGTGATTCTGTGGCTGAAGGATGCCATGGCCAGACAAAAGAGCCAGAGAAAAACAAGGAGGACTTGGCAGGGTCAGGGGGGAAGGAGAGTTGTGTTAGACAGCTTTAGTTTAGCTGTGTTATTTTAGCTTTAGTAAAAGAAGGAGGAGATGAAAATAGTTGAAACATTAGACTCTGTTTTGCTTTAGAACAAGGCAAGATAAATCTACTTACTACGATTGCTTCTAAATAAACAGAAAAGGAAACCACCAGAGGGAGATGCAGGGTAAAAGTAAGGTCACTTTCCAAGTGAGTGGTAAATTGAAAATATTAGTTAAAAAGGAGGGGGGAGGGGAGGCTGCTCAGAGCTAGTTTAAAATTTATCAAGGAGAAACCAGCAAGTTATTCATTGGCAACTTTATTAATAAATAATTTTATTATTTTTCTGACATTACTGTATTTTGGTTGTATTTAGTGTTGAATATTCCCAAGTCCCTTGGGAAGTTCATTTAATTAGCATCACTTCAATTTACAGAATATACAATTTTATAGTGCCAGGTATTTTCAATGTGTAGTTTTGTTAAGGAGCTCCCCTAGTCCACAAATCAGATACAACATTTCTGTATTAGATATTGATCTGAAGGGAAAAGATACACTTTTATTTATAAGTCAGCAAAATTTAATAGACAACTTACTTTATTCAGGCCAGAAGTGGTTTCAGAATATGTGTTTTTCCAATTTGCTTGGATGCCAAGAAAACAAACAAATGCCTTCGATATTCTTGGTATTTTACTGTCTTGTTCTTCAGTACCATTTTTAATTTTCATTAGTATTTGTGTTTTTTTCATACACAAGTATTTATTTGAGATTTGTTGACTTTTTGTAGTTTTTGGCTTCTTGCAAGAGAGGTTCTTCATCTTCAGCACAGCACTACACACCTTTCTGTCCCCAGTTTCACCACTGAATCTGTTTTTAATAACTTCTTATAAAAGACATAATTCACACTTTAAGAACGAGAATGTAAAGTTTGTAAACTATTTGGGTTGGCAAAATTGAGTGAGGGTGTAGTCATGGTATATACTCAGTTATGATGGCTATGTTCTAATAGAAATACTGTCCAGCTGTTTTCCTCTAACTTGACATAAATGCACAGTTGCAGTTAATTTTTAGGCATTAATTGTTCTGTAAATCATTGTCTACAGGCAAGACATACTTAAAACACTGATTAATATATTTAAAACATTTAAAATACTGCTTAGTAAAATACTGTTTCTCTAACTGGCCTAACTGCCAGCTGTGAGGATGCTGAACTTTGTGCCTCCATGGTTGGTCTTCATCTCCCTCAAAGATAAGTATTTCTACCAGCCAGAGAACAAACTTAATTTCCAGTTTAAGTGAAGTCAGTAATTTGGGAGCTTTTTTTTGGTGTGTCTGTTAATTTTTGTAAATCATATAATGGCTTAATTCTCCAAAATTATGTTTATATATGTCACTTGCAAGGAAGGACAAGTTAGTAAGTATTTAGACACTGTAACTTTTTTAAAAAACAGAATTTGATCATTTCTGACACTTAAACTGTTAACTGTTTTACAAATATCTTTTTTCTTAAAAATATTAAAAATGTGTGTATTTATTGAATGCCATTATGTTGGTAGTTGTAGATAGATGCTGCATCTAGGTTCATCCCAGATGACTGTAGCTAGATAATTTTGTTGGACCATATTGTTAGGTTTACATAAGAGAAAAGCAAGGCTCTTCTTCCCAAAAGAAGACATTAAGTAGAAAAATTGTTAACAAGGTAATGAAATAAGGAGTTGTATCTGTTGTAAAATTAATGAGTTTTCTGGATTTTCCTGTCAGCAGTGCAAATTAAGTCACTGCTATCTAATACTGTAATCTGTTCTTGAAAGCAGTAATTTCCTAGTTCATGGACTTCTTTAAGTATTTTGAATTAATTGCAGTGAAGATGATAAAGAGCAGTTGCCCTTATAAGTAGGAGAATCACTATAGATCTTAATTTTTATGATCTGTTTGATGGGTCTGAACAACTGAAGAACATTTTTAGTCTCCAGGGTCAACAGTAAATTCAGATTTAGTACTCTGAGCTGCTCTGAAAAACCAGAATCATAACCTTTGTTATTCTGTGACTTTTTCATTCCTCCCACTCTGTCTCCTCTCAAATTTTATACATGTTTGTAGTTACTCTTTTTTAGTCATCTTCTTCCAGAGATTAATGTTCCCTCCATTTCTGTCCTCTCCCTTTTTTGGTCAACAGGCTATCAATATGTGCTTGTGATCAAAACTGTGAAGAACAGACGTGTTCAATCATTTCATATTGCTCTGTATTGTATTAGAATCTACTGCTGCTTCTGTCTGAACTGAAGTTTGGAAAGGGATTTAAAGTGCTATCCTTATTATAATCTTGGGCCCTGTTACACATTCATCTGTGTCCCAACAACTGGTATCTGTTAAAGATACATATCGTCATACGTATCTGTCTATGACATAATATACGTTAAATATAGATATTTATGAGGGAACCAGGAATAATTTTCAAAGTAAGTTTCCTGGCATTTTTTTTTTGTTTCTTCATGTGTCCTTAAACGAAGACTGATTATAAACCCTATTTAGATGATCTACCTGGTTTCCAAGACTCTGGTTTGCATACTGTATGCAAACTGTGTTTACTGTATGTAAAATGTGTTTGGTGTAATCATCTCAGTAAGTGAGATTTTTTTTAGAAAAAATGTGTCTCTCTGTGTCCAGAGAGAGAGAAGGGAAGAATAAAAAAAAAGTTTTAGTGAAATTTTGGGAATTTTTGAGAAACTGTACTGAGATTAGAAGTGTATCTAAATTTTATAATGAATTCTAGTTTAAAAGATTTATATCTTGACAGTTGGGATGGGAAGACATGAGTTTGACAATGCTTAGGTACCAGTTTGATCTCTAACTTTTTTAAAAAATAAAATTCAGTTAGTTATTTATGGAGCATTAATGTTTTGAGTTTTAAAAATGAGAAAAAAGAAAACAAAACCCTTCTGATATTTTAGGCAAACAGGAATCAAAATATTTTTAAAATATCTGATAGAACAGGTTTTTATCCTAAAACTTAGGTCCCTTAAAATTAATTTTTGGTTCATGTAAAAACCAATTCTATGAGGTTAGTATAGAAATTAGGGCTATAATTACAGTGTTTCACTGCTGTATATATGTATTGATATTTTTACAGAGTTATGAGGTGCTGGATTTGAGTAATTTTCAAAACAATGTATACATGTGTCACATGTGCATACGTGAAAGTAATTGCAGGGTTGGTTTCTTCAGTAATTTCCAGTTTTTTATATTTTTCATAAGCCTTATCTAGATTTACATTTCCATTTAAAATTAAGAATTGTTTTCATACATGTCCTGCGGTGGTTTTGTTTTCCACTAAGGAAGGGTATGAATATTTTCTATGAAATCACCATTTGGGTGTGTTAGTTGAGGCTGCATGTCAGGCAGCCTGCAAAGCATTTGCTGTGGTTTTAGTGTTATATGATGTAGATATTATTTTTTTTTTTCAAAACTGGGTCATTTAATTATGCAGCCTTTTAAGCCCCAGTTTAAAATCTTGGGCAGAGCTTTGTTTTCTCAGCCTTATCATTGCTGTTCAGAGAGGCTGGGGAGGAAGGCTTGCAAAGAAAAGATTCAGAAAAAAAGGTTCTGTGTATGTCTTCTCTACAGCTGACAGGCAGGTATCTGTTGTGTGCCTTTGCACATACGAGATTAGGAATATGCTCTGCATTAAGGCTGTTGCTGTATCTTTAATAAGAGTATAATGAAATTTGCCTTCAAGTTCCTTTCTGATTCATTTAGCTGAAGAGCTGAAAAGTGTGTGGCTCTGCCTATGGTTTCTCTACCATTGTTTACTGTGTATTTATCGTGTAATCCATCAGCCAACTTTAATTTCACAAGCTATTCATTGTGTTTAAACAGTGCGTTTCTTATATTAAATATTTATGGAAGTCTTTGGGAAGAATACATTAAAATGGCAGATGGAGGTCACTTTAAGCATTTTCTTGATTGACGGCTGGGGACCCCTGTGAATTTCAAGTCCACTTTCAAGGAAAGTTCACAGTGTCTGATTATAACCCAGGCAGGCAAAAATTCCACCAATTCCCTGCACTCTGATTTCAAAAAGCAATGGCTGCCTACAGTCTTCATGCTTCAGCACCTTTCATTTTGAAATCATTTGCAAGTGCACTGAAGAATGGTGAACAAAGGCATTTACAGTTGTATTGCTTATTAATAATTCAACAGACCTGCAACTTTTGCACATTAAGATTATTTTACTCATTGATTTTTAACTACTAAAGCTAAGTGGAAAATCTGACTTTTGATGACAGTCCAATTGAGACACATATATTCAGACTCATACCAGTAACCTGGCATTTTTGCTACCCAGGAGTAAAAGGAGCCAGGCAGAAAGGATGCTGTTATGTCAGGCAGGTGGGGTATCCCAGGTCCTCAAAGGAGAAGGCAGATGGTGGTTGGTGGCTGCTGCCTTGCTGTGGCTATCTGGCCTTACTCCTTAATATTACTATTTCTCCAAAAGATGCCACGAGCACCTCTGCTGATGTGCCCAGACTGATTTGCAAACGTATTTATTTTTTAATACTTGTGAATTTCACTAATTTATCAAGTACGGTAGCTGATTATTTTAACTCATGTGACTTGATGTCAAAATAAAATATTTGTATATTTTTCCTTGGTTTTTTTTATTGTCTTTGATCATGATCGACTTCCAGTGACAACTGCAAAACCAGAACCTAGCTTATTTTTCTTGCTAGAAGCTGGTACTCCAGCTCTTTCTCCTTTATTCTCATGGGAAAATTTTACGTACCTATGTACATTAGAAAATAAATCTAAGATTGTGTGAGTTTTGGAAGTAAAAAAATAGTGTGAGAGATGCTGTCTTTCACACACACTTGAATTCATATTAATAAAGGCATATTTGGCATTGTCTTTTTTTGGTAACAACTTTACGTTTTCAAAATTATTTATATTATTCTTGTGATACAGAAACATTTAGGAAAGCATGCAACAAAATAGCATCTGATTACCACTTTTTTTTTTTAAATTCTTTTATTCATTTTATTCATGTATTAATTCATAAACATATATACATGTGATATGAAATTGATGGTATCTGAAATAATATCATGGAAGAGAACTAACAAAAGTACTGGTCTATTGACAGATGAATTCCAATAGGATATATTCACTTGAGGTTTTTTTAATACAAAACAACCCAACAGAAAACCCGAAACAAAGAAAAAAATGTCAAAACTTCATTAAAGAAGGCATTGTTTTAATGAAGATTAATGGCAACAGGAAACATGCCCTTTAGGAAAGTTTCTTTGGGAAAATACAGTAAGTGATGTGTTACCATCTAGAGGAACCTACCTTTTGCTTTTGTTCTTCGGTAGAATTAGTTTTTACCCATTGCAAAGTATGTTTATTTTTGTGATTTTGACTTTTTGACATTTATGCTTTTGCTATTCTCAAATTATGAATATTCAAGTATGAATAATTAGTTTGGTCATTATGCATTACCTTATAAAAATGTATACACTGTGTAAGGATTATTTACTACATATTAGGGATATTGTGCTTGTCATTTCATGGGTCAATAAAAAGCTAAAACTTCTTGCTGCCAAGTGGCTGTTGTCAGAGCAAAAAGCGTGTACCTTAACAAAAATACCTATATCCAGGGTGCCTCAAAATGCAAGCAAACAAATCCATCCTACTGATTTTTTTTATATACAAATTAGATATTCTTATTACTTCTGCAACTGTAAATTTGGTTTCATTTTTTAAAATTATTCTGTCATTCTCTGTCTATTTGAATCATAAAAGCTTTCTGCTCTCTGCAGGTTGTGTGGTTTAATCATCTCTCTTGACCTTAGCTCATACTGATGCCGAAGAGGGTGTTCGTATGATGGAGGCTGTTATTGATAACAGGGCAGTCTGGGAGTCAGTTTTACTCTGTTAGAAGTTCTTATATGTTAAGATTTTGTTTAAAGGTAGAAATCTCATACATTTCCCTGAAAATGTACGTACATACTAGATTTACAGTTCCGCCTATCAACAATTTTTTAAGTTCTGTGAAGATAGATTTATTTTTTTTCCTTAAGAGCTTGTGTTATTTCTTTGAATTTGTTTTAAAGGACATTTTGGGTCTTTTGAAGCTTCATTAACAGACAGATAATAAAGTTAAGTCTGAATTCAAATCTAAGAAAACAATTTCCATAGAAAATTGATGGAGAAATTCCTTATGCATGAATTTTTAACTGTAATTCTAGCATTGTTTCACCATTTTGCTATAATATATTCACTGTAAAAATTAGAATCTGTGTTAATAAGTGAGTGGCAGTTGCCTCAGGCAGAAATTTTTACTGATGCAATGAGATAAAAGTAATTAAGAAACATGTAGACTGATGGGTAATTAAATCCATGGGAAGCATTTTGTAACTAATTACTACGTTCTAATCACAGATTGCTTTCTGTTTGTAAAGGTAAGTGTATATAATTGCACAGATCCCATTTTCTTTCATCTAAAATCATCCCAGTTGGATGGATATTTTATAAGCAAGCCCAGACCTCTTAAGTCTTGGCAGTTCTTTTCCTTTGGAATAAAACGAAGTGGTGGTCAGCTTATTGCCTGAATCCAGGTGGCACAGCTGTCAGCACTTACCATTGATGCTCTCTGTCATGCTTGCATCATGTCATGCTCTGTGACACATTATTCTCATTGGGTTTCAGTGTTTGTGTTAAATTTAGATGCCCAGTGGCATTCTGATACATGTCACTAGACTAATTTCAAACACCAATATTTAAGCATCCTAATTGCATGTCTTTGGATACCTCAGCTTTTCCAGTGGAAGCTTTTCAATACGTGGCATAGAAACATTTATTTTTGTTTGGAAAAGTGATAGAGTTTAGATAAGGCTTTGTTAGTATATGTATGATGAGCTCACCTACTCAATTTAGTTTCTTCCTAATGTGACACTTCAGTTTGACTTCAAGTTGGTTGATGTTTTTGGCTTGACAAGATGTTTGAGGTAAATCTGACTCCATAGCTACACTTGATTTTCCTGGAATCGAGACTAAAGCACTGAATAGCTAGGATATGAAAATCATAGCTATCTTTGGAATTACTATTCAGTACACTGTCTTTTCTTGTGAAATAATGGATTCATCTTTAATCAGTTAACTTAGCATTTTCTCCAGCTTTGCACCTTGACAAACGGCTGCAGTAGGTAACATGAGTAATTATTGCTCTATTACGCCAGGGAACCACCATGCAGTAAGCTGCTTCTACTTTTCTCCAGTGATAGTCTGTTTTGGCTGCTTTGGGAACAGTGACAGGAGTGAGGCAGCTCAAGGTGAGGCTTAGCTTAAACCTTGCATACCCCTGAGCTTCTAGTGCCCTCAAATTCAAGAGGTTGCAGCTTGAAAATCAAGTTTAATAGCCTCTTCTTCTATACATTTGCCAACAGACTCTTAAGGTTCCAATTTCTGCAGCAGCATGTGGCAGTGAGTTTCAGAGTTATAATCAATAATCATGTACTCTGTGAGAATTTTTTCTTTTTACTTAAAGTTACTGCCCAAGAGGCTCACTGTGGATTATTTAGTCCACTTTCTCGTGTCAACTTTATTACAGTCTTTTTCTATGGTATCTTTTATGGAGGAATGTCACAATAGAATTCAGGATTTTGGAATACCAAGAATGTGTGAAGAGGCATAGTGTTGGCTTCCCCTTAGTTCTCTATTCTTTCTTTATTCAGTGTTAACATCCTGCCAGCTTCTTTTGATTGGTGCTAATCAGTCAGATAATGCTTTCAAAAAACTTCTAGAGAAAAATTTATCCCCCTTACTCAGATGGTAGTGTATAATTTTGAGCCCATCCTTTTCAGATGTTTGTTTTTTTGGTTTTGTGTTGTTGGGTTTTTTGGTTGTTGGGGTTTTTTTGCTTGTTTGTTGTTTTTATTTTACTGTTGTATTATTTTATGTTTATCTACATTAGGGTTTCATTTGCTGTGTTATTATCACATTCAGTATGGTTTCTGTAAGCTTTTACAGTGAATTTAGTTTTGATTTCCTATGGATAATTTTATGTCATCACAAGGTTTTCTTCGGTTCATTTTCCACACTTTCTTCAGATTATTTGTCTGTTGAATATACCAATCCTCATATCAATCTGTTTACTTCTCCATATTGTAAAAACTGGCAAATTATTCCTTACAGTTGCTTCTTCTGTAGCAAGGCAACCCACAGTGTCTCTATCCTGTGTGATACTACTCTCTCTAAAGGTTATTGGTGAAGGACATTTGAGAACTGTTTGGAAACCTTTATGCGCTGTTTAGTCTATATGTTGACTGAAAAAGAGTATAATAAATATGTGAATTCACATAGACATAGGGAGATGTCATTAATATTGACATAAATATAAGTAGTCCTAAATGTGGTAGGGAGTTTCTCTAAGAGTGTAGATATAATGGCACCAGAATAAAATCTAAGACTTACCTACATATAACATGTAATTTTGGGCTCAAAGGTATTTAATTTCTTATGTGTTAAATTCTTCATAGTATTTTTAATACTTAATTTTAAATACTTAGTTTAAATACTTAATAGACACATTCTTTATGCAGAATGTTTTTGCAGCATATCAATTATTAAACCACACCGAAACTTGGTAGGTCTTGTGCTTGTTCATCAGAAATTGAGAAGTTAAAATACCATTGACATCCTTTTGCATAGTGCAGGTCTAGTTTGATTTGTGCCATCCTGGGCTTGATCTTGAAATTAAAGCTATTACAAAATTTTTCCTAGATTTTCTTTATCAACTTCGTATGTATAATGAAAATCACTTTGCAGCACTTGTGACAGCTGAAATTTTGGAGCCTGTAAGTCAAATACAGTTGCTACTTCTGTTGTTGAACAACTACTGACCTGGTCTCGGAAAATCTGAAGTTGATTTAAGGGAAAAGAAGCCATACAATGAACAGGAAAATGTGAAGTTTTACTTTCAAAGCTCACAGAAGCTAGTAGCGAGCTCAAAGAGACAGTTTCAGTCTCCTTCCATTCCTGGCCCTTTGTATTGGCTTCTTTAGTGCCCTCTCTCCTAAGATGATGATGAACTGTATGGCTGTTCTGTGAACATCTGAAGAGCTAGCCCAGGCTAAAAATAGCCTTCTGATGGTGGGGAGAGGTTAGGTTTAGTCACTGTTAATCAGTGAGTTTCTCATTGTCTTTTTTTTCCCCCAGAGTACATCTTTTGGCTCTTTCTAGAGGGTGCTTATCTGCAGCAGTTTACGCTTCCCAGAACTACCTGTTCTGATTCCACTGGCTGTTGAGCAGCCAAACAGAAGGCCACTTTAGAATGCTGCTTTTCAACATAAAACTAATAAGAAATACATAATAATAAAAAAAAAATAATTACTTCTGAGCTTGCTGTTCAGTTTTGTGCCCAGGTAAGGTACGAGTTTTAAACATGTAGGAGAGATAGGAGAGTTGGGACCATTGTAGGTCCAGTATAGATCCTGTTAAGCTGCACATAGGACTGGACCCTTAGAAGTAAAACAAGGTGTTGGAGGAAGCAGAACAGACTTGGCAATGCAAGTAGACTTGATTGTCAGGCTTTGTCTACAAAGGAGTGTTGTTTGCTGATGAAGAAGTGTCTACTGAGCCCTTCCTTAAGGCTAAAGCAGTATTGAAAGTTGTGTGTCATAATTTCAGTCTATAAAGGTGGCTTAGAAGGAATGGGTGAGAAAGAAATCTGTCATGAAGTAACTACTGCAGACAAATGTGTCTGTTGAGAGCTATCATGGATATGCTTTTCATTTTCAATATAGAAACTGATGACTTAAGAGTACAATTTTTAGGAAAAATATATTGCATTGATGTTTATAGAGTACCTGGCACTGTGTAGACTTATGTTCATTCCTGACATGTTAGAACTAATTATGGTAAGAAGAAAACTTGTCAACTGACTTTTTAGTTATAGAAACAGAAACAAGGTGAAGTGCACTCTTTCAAAAAAGCACTTTATTTTCTCTTTTCTAAAACACATTCATTATTTGGAATAAAAAGCGTATTTCCAGTGGGTAACATAGCCATGGAGTGTTAGCAATTTAGAAGAGAGCTAATTAAGTGCTCTTCATAGCATAAGATGAATGTTATTTATTTACTGAGATCACTCAGGCATCAACAAATAATGTTAATGTTACAGAGTACGATGTGACTTTTTCTAAAGAACCATTTTTAAAGGAATTAAATATGACCTGACTACAGGCACAGCTGTGCTTATAGCTCATGTATGCATACACAATCTAGCTTGAAATAAGCCACCTTTTTAAAATAGTACTGAAAATTCAGGTCACCAGAATACTAGTCAAGGTTCTCTACACAGGTTTCTGCCGAGTTCTGTGCCGTTAGTATTCTCTTCCTATAAATAAGTATCTGGGATAGGTGCTTCAAGCCAGTTTATGTGGGCATGTCCAAGCAAAAGCAGTAATAAAGCACAACGTATGTCCTAGTTTGTGTTCTATCTTTACATTAATGCTTTGTGTAAAACTTGATACAGGCCACACAGTGGTGATATATAAGCCGTCAAAAATCTTTCAGATTAGTAGTCACCTCTGAGTTGGACTGTATTCAAGTTACTACCAAGTCAGAGATGAAGTGCTTCATTGCCATTACATGGAGTCACCCCGTCCCTCCTGTTTCATAAATCTGGCTGCAAGAAATTAATCCAGTAGTTACAGCTATAGTGAAGTTGTTTATATTTTCTCCCACTGACTTAAACAGTGCTAATTTCTTTATCCTGTCTCTTGTGAAATTACATAGAAATCACAGTGCTTTAATTTATGTTACAAAATTTTAAGTAATGACATTGGAATGCTGTGGGTTAGAAACCAGTGAGCAGCTTTTGCTCTTCTGAAAATCAAATGCTTAAGTAAAATAACATTTTTCTATAGAGTAGAGAGGCAGGGATTAACACTTGGAGATGGACTCTGTAAACTCCACAGAATGTCGATAGATTTCTTCTATGTGTAGAAGAAGTTTCATTCCTCCAGTGTATTGTTTTCTTGGATAGTCAAGTTCAATTTTTATAACTCAAGTAAAATTACTTTAATGTAGTTAAGATTTCTCTGGAAATTTTGTGCTTCGTTTTATTTTTACAATACCCATCTCTTGAAATGCCAATGCACTTGTGTTTGATAGAATATGTCTTTATTAGGAAATGCAACTTTTGAACAAAAGCATGTATAATTGTGCTTCTCTTTGCAATTTAAGGTAGGCTAAATAGAAAGGTGCTTGCATTAGTTCTTTTTCAGACATATTTAGGTGGTCTTGCATGTTCCTGTTCTTCCTAAAAAATAATCTGGACTGCAAAATATTCTTTCATGGGAGTCTGCACGCTGGCTAATTGGAGCTGAGGATGTCACTAGTCAGGTCTGAGTGACCTCCTGATGCTCGTTTCCCAAGTTACAGATCAGAATTAGCTGCTGACAGCAAAGCAAGTAACTTCTGCAAATACTTAGGACAATGGGCACTGAAAGGCACCAAGTCTGTGCAGTCAGTGGTTTATAGGCACTGAAGCATTTCTGAGGATCTCTTAAGCTGAGCCACATGGTGCTCAGCTAGGAAGTTGATTGATGGTTTTACAAAAAAAAAAAAAAAAAGTTTATGAAAGAATGCTTTTCTTACAGATTATCCTGCATTAATATATATCTGATGTGCCTGGCAATGTTTCAGCAACTGGATGTTTGCCAAAACTTGACACTCCTGCAAGACACAATACAGTTTGTGTCTAGCAGTGCAGAACTTTTTGTTTTATGATCCTATTTTTAATGAGGCAGACACTTTAATATGAATTCTTCTTCTCTAAATAAATAATATTTTACATTGTGATAGTTACATGTTATTTGTTAATCATTACAAATTATTTGTCTGGGCTGCAGTGGAGTTCATTTTTGCAAATTTTTGCTTCTTATCCAAAATTTCAGTCTATCATATAATTCTGTTTCAGTGATTTGAATAAACAGAAAAGGTACCAGGACCTCTTGTGTGAAGCTGAAGAAGAATTACAAACTCCATACAAAATGTAATAACCAGGTTCCCTGTTCACATATCCTGAATTTAAGCTCAGAGGTATTGAAATATCTTTGTAAAGTGAAGATATTGTGCTTTAGAATGGTGGGACCTGGGAGCTTGAATCCATTTGTAGGTCTGTCTGTTATCACTTCAGAGTACTTGATAAAAGTGATATTAAATGGTCTTGTTGGACTTACTTACGAGTGAATTTCATGAGTTCTTTTGTGTAATTTGTGCTGTTAATGTTGTGTATTATGTTTGTTGTTCCACAGAGGGAAAAATGCATTAATTTGAAGAGGGGAGAGTTGCTAAATCCTACCTCTTGGCCTGGGAGAGCAGCAAAACTTGGTCATTCTTAACTGTGGCACAAAAATTGCTCAGGCTATGATTGTCTCATGTTGAATTTATAATTAAGGGCTTGGACAAATTAATTTTGAACTTTGAGTAATGTCACTCCATAATGTCACTAGTGAATGATTTTTTTTTTAAGCCAGAAGTCCTCGTGTGACTTAAAAAGACTTCAAAAGATTTGTGTGATTTCTTTTATGGGAGAGGCTTTAAAAAATCACTGAGGCTAAATTATTTTTCATACCTAGCAGAGGGTGGTTCATTTATATTGGGTTTGAGGTCATTGACAGGGCGGGTTGAAGGGGAGGAAAGAGGGGAAATATGCATTGTGGTTAAATGTGTTGGAACAGGCCTGCAAAATAAAATGGAGACTGTCAGATAGTCTCAATATTTATTCTCTCATGCATGGAAACATACACAGAGAGAATATGCAGACGAACTTGCTCCAGTGGCTTGCATTCAAGCATATGGTATGATGAATTGCTTGGAGCCCTAGCAATAAAGAATATTAACAACCTGAAGACAGAGAATCGTTTAACTGTCCCATAGTATTGATTAATGTGACATGCTCTTCCTTAGGTATAAGAGACTAAAGTGGTCGGACAAGTAACTTTAATTAAAAGTTGCAAATTCTTGCGAGTCTGTACTTTTAATTAAGCAATGCTTACGGTATTAATTTCACGACCAACTCTTTCATGATGATAGAAGCCTGCTTTCATTAAGTTTGGTACCCTGTGATGCTGATATTCTTCTCCACCAGTATGAAGCTCGTTCCCTTTCTTATCGAGCCTGTGATATCTCTGCCATGGAGGAGTTGTAGCTAATCCAGCCTGGTGGCTGCAGCCAAATAAACTGGGTAGCAGCAGAATCCTGCCTGGCTTCTCCTAAGTGGACATCTGTTTGGGCTTGCTTCTCCAGCTGGTCACTGGTGTTCATGAAACTTTCGGGAACTTACTATTGTTGAGATTTCTAATTTTCTGTCAAATTTGATAGAAATTGGCCAGTGAGTTCAAAAGTTACTGGGATAGAATGATACATGCAAAGCATGGTGATGTAAGCCTTGTTTTCTTAGATATCCTGACTAAAGATGTATTTGTATTTCATGAACACAAGCTTAAGGAATGTGAGTCCATGCTGGGGACTTGAATAGAAGGATTCAGTTAACTGTTTTGCAGTGTAGTAACTCACTTCCTAGTGAGTTATCATAATCATAAATTGTTTCAAAAATTAGAAGCTCAAACTTGTCCCTTCTTCTGTATTCCTACAGACTAATGTAGATTTAAACTACTATTTTGTAAGTAAAAGTGACATTAAAACCCTTGTTGGAATAGTAACTAAATCTAAATACATGAGGGAAAACTTCACTTTAATCCAAGATTACTTGGTACTTTGTTCACAAGGAGGAAAGGAATGTGTTTCTTTTGAGAGGTTTCACTTTATTTTTCTGTGCCAATCTGTAGTTAATACTGGGTGGGATTGTTTAGCACAGTCACTTTTGCTTGTTTCTCTGATTTCTGTTTACATTCATGTGTTCATGCTCATTCTTTAAAGGTTTCTTTCCCCTGGCTGACCCTCAAATGCTATCTGAACTGAGATGCTCCTGGTATATCTAGGTGTTCTCTCTGGGTTTCAGGGAAGTGTTTTCATCTTGTGCTTAACTTCTTGTTTTATGATTACATGTTTCACTGTATTCTGGGATCCTTACTTGGAATTTATGGCATTCTTTTACTTTTCCTTTGAGGTAAAATGGTGAAATAGGGCATTGCTTTATGAATTTTACTAGAGGGTGGAGATAAGAGAGAGGAAATACTAGAAATGAATCTTTTTGAAAATGTGGTAAACTGAAAAAGGCGCAATATTTCCAAAATGCCACTTTTTTTCCATCTCTAGTAACCAATTGTTTCCTTTCCTATTAAAAAAATAAAATATTAAAAGGTATTTAGAATGTTCTAAATATCAGCCAGATTGTTCTTGTTGCTTTGTAGGAACAAAAAGATGCGTTATGCTATGACTTAAGAGTTACTGTAAACTTTCATTAGACTATTTGGAAATTACTGTACAGGACTCAGGGCTAAAGTGCCTGCTGCTAAAAAGGAATTCCTTGCAGCCAAAACATGCTGTGTAAGAAGTGACGTTTCTCCCATTTCTAAAACGAGAAGAACAGACCTTTCATTAGGTTTCTTCTTGTTTCTAGCATTGCTCAAGCTTGTTTCCACATGTAGAAGTGACAAATGGCATATGTATATGTAGCATGTTTCCTCTGTAGGAATGCCAAGAATATGATGGTATGCATATTTATTTATTTATTTATTAAGTCATGCTTTGGGTTAGATATTTGATGACTGTGTAGTGCACTGTGTACATTTTCTTTCTTTATCCAATTTAGTCATATGCATTTTGGCACTTTTAGTAAAACTTCTTTACAGACTGTCCCATCTATCACTACCAGAAAATAAAAGCATATGCCAAAAAGCACTCCTTCAACTATTAGATCAAGATTCTTTCTGAAAAAATTGGAACACTTCTGATTATCATTTGTGTTTGATTTGTGATTCCTGTATATAGTTTAGATTGAACTTTATCTTCAGGACTCATAGTGTCCTGAAATAAAATTATTCTGTAAGTTCTTCTAAAGATAATTTATTTGTGGAATTCTGAAGCCACATATCAGTCATAGATTTCCATGACTTGATTGTGATGCTACTAAATGAATTAGTCATCAATAAGCAGTGATAATGTTTCTGAAGTGTTGAAAGGCTGAATATTTTAAATTTTAATATAGCTTCTTAAGCATGCCTATGCTTAAGGAAAAAAACTGCACTTGTTACTGCTAAGTCTTTGGATGAAACTTAATAGAAAAACAATTAATTGTAAAAATCACTGCCAGTTGCAGCTTCTATGATGCAATTGAACAAGATCATATAATATGAACAGCACTTGCCAGTGAGAGAATTCACAAGATTTTTATGCTTGTTAGAAAACATACCTGTTTAAAGGATTTTTCTTGTTATGCTTGACTTGTAAAGATTTTATTCAAGACTAACTGAACTACTGCTGCCTGGAAGAATTGTTCTCAAGACTGATCTTCCTGTGCCCCTTGGAACATCTGGTAAGCAGCAGTCATTGGCAGGACTACTAGACCAGACAAATTGCACCACTCGCATTAACCACTGCAGTCTTTTGTGGTCCATGTCATGGTGACGTGTTCCTTACAGATGTGCTCACACCACAGTCAGGCGTTAGAGCCCAGCCTTCCCTCCATGCTCCTCTCCTTGCCAAAATCAAATACACATTCTCAATCACCTATAAACTGGTGCTACATGCCCATTGCAGGTTGGATAAGTCTTCTAAAACTGAACTCTGTGAAATAATGAGAAATACCCCTGATGGAGAAGCCATCCCAAGAAACAAAAGAACAAGTAATAACATCACTTTCCTCAGCCATTAAAACCACTATGCAAAGAAGTAGTATTTGAAATGCAGTTACCTGGTTCAAAGAGAAATGTGATCCCCTAGTCTTAGGGATGACTCATTGAAGAAGTGTTTAAGGCAAGTGTTATTATTTTTTTAATCACTATTTCCTTAATGATGCTATTCCAGTAGTTATTGCAGCTAAGCAGCAGTTTTAAGATTTGTAAAGTTCAATGCCTCTATTTTTTTGCCTCAGATTACATCACTGGGTTGTATCTTTCAGAGCTAAATTTAGGCTATAGAGAAGGTGGTAATAGGTATAAGGAATACATTACAGAAGATTGTGAATGAAGACAAAAGTAAACTTATATAACACCTTTAGATTTCTGCCAAGTGTTTAAAGAACTGTTTAACAAATAGGGTTATTATTAGATTATATCATTTTTTAGGGTTTGGGGTTTTTTTCCTAGTGTCATCTGCTTGGTGTTTTTTACATAGATGGAATAATAAACTTTTTTTCTGTGTGTCTAGGCTTTTGTTTGGATTCTAGGATTGCACTTTAGAATGAGACCTTAGTAGGCATTAATCTGTATAAGAAAAATACATTAATATCCTTCAAAACTCTTGAATTATTTCACTTTGACCTCGCTGTGGACATCTCCAACAGATTGTAATTGCAAACTGATAATGATATATTTTGGTGATGTATCACTGAATACTTTAAATAAATTTAGATTAAAGTGATTACAACGCAAGGAGGCTCTGGGTACTCAGTGAGAATTCAGTAGATATACTTCATGATTTAGAGCTGGGGAAACTACATTACTAGTGGTGCACAAATATTTTCCTTTTTTGGTCAGGTTGACCCCTTTAGAGTTGCAGAGAAAAAACCATCCCTTTGAGAAAATATTTTAAATAATATGGAACATGAGAGAGAGTTTTGACAGAAGTCAGGGGATTCTTATGTTATTTCTATCTATAGAATATATTTATTTCTAATGTGTCTTTTCCTGATTATTGTTTTTCCTGTAAAAAAACACCACCTCTAGTTTTTGAGGTTACTTACTGACTTGCTGCTGTTCTGTCGCTTATAATCAGGTGCAGCAACAACTTGACATACCTGCAGATACAGGCCATATTATTCTTAATGAACGAATGGTGCTGTCTAAGCTATTATGAGGAGGTACATAACTTCAGATAAGGATTATCATTCTCGGAAGCTGTATTCACACATTATTCCTCTGTATTTCAAGTTTTTGGAACTGGGGACCCCTGAGTGCATTCTGTGTTTAGCCAACAGCCTTGCCCTTGCACATACTGTTTTCCCTGCTCTATTTTATTCTATGATACAACAGTTTGCCAGGTCCTTGAGCTATTTTCTCATTTTATAGAAAGACTAACTTTAATAAAAATAAGTCTTTTCCTTAGAATTCAGTACTTTTAAGGTGAATTGACTGTGATACATAGGAGTATTGCTGAAAATCAAATAAAAACCTTTTTTTACTATAATACCTCTGTATTGCTAATGAGGTTTACATTATTATAGCTTGGCTTATAACTTAGTATGGAACAAAGCCTTTAACACTTTTACATTTCTCACTTTTGGTAGTACTTTCTTCTTCATTCTGGGTTTTTTTGTGATGAGAACGTAACATTCTAAAAAATGTCTCCTCTAATCCTGGAATATGTAGCCGAGCAGAGATTATTTATTCATTGTTAGCTTTTCAAAGACAGATATAAGCTATCTTCTTTCTGTGATTGCATTTTAAAATGTCAACATTTAACTGTAACCCAAATTTCTAGCTAATTTTGTGATAATTTTTAAAATGGCATCTGCTAATAGCAAAAACATGGTTTCTTTCTCCTCTTGCTCTTCGTGCACTTAAAATATAAATAATATTTTTTTAAACTGTGAATGAAATAAGACTATAGGATTCTGCTCTTAAAAGTGCAAGCCATTTGGGCAGGAGAATTCTGTCTGGAGGATGGGTTTCCATGTCAAATATCTCTAAAACACCCTGGTAGCTTGTGTGCAAGCTGCTGTTGTAGAATTTTTAAGCTATCCTCTTTCTGAACTCAGATTCAGAGAGTTACTAAGCTTGGCTACAAGCATTCTTAATGATTGAAACTTGGTATGCCATATTACTTCTTTAGAATTAATCAGTTTCCATGAAACATGTTTAGTTCATTAACACTACAGAGATGGAAACTCAGTAAAAAGCCTAATTAGCACTGCATCCTGTAATATGCCTACAGCTGATGACCATATCCTTGAATCTGTGCAGTGTGTGACCCTATGCACTTCATACTTCACCTACAGCAGCCCAATAGCCTATGTTTTGGTTTTAAAACATTCAGCATCTGATATAATAAGTGACACATTACCCTTTTTTCCTCAGTGAGTTCCTAAGTCATAAATCAGATTTTTCCTATGCATCATTTTTATTTCAGAGTTTGAAGCAGATTTCTCATTTGTGTTTTGATTATAGGCATAGAAATAATAAATTTCAGGTTTTTTAGTTTTTAAGTTTATGGACATTTTGCTCTTAAACTTTTCAGTAGCTAAAGAGTATTTCTGCAGGGTGCTGGACTGACCCTTCTGGTGGAGGGTCAAGTACTCTCACTCTGCTTATAGTACAAGAATAGCATGAGTGTATTAATAGTTCACCAGGTGTATTTGTGAGACATAGAGCTGAGAACAAAAAATCCACGCTTTTGGGACCTCCATATCAATATGCTATATACAGGGCTGCAGAACAGCAACTCTAAATTCATACCTGTTTGTGTTTTCCTGAAATAGTTTTTCTTTTTGCTTAGGTCCCTTTAGTCACCTTTATGTTTTATTTTCTTCATGCATGTATCATTGCTTAGCATAGAACTTGTTTCTGGAATAACGTTCTTAGTTTAGCAAGGAAATAATAAACATCAGCTAATTCTTTCACTGATCATTAATACACATAAGGCTTTAATTCTGTTAACTTTGGCAGTAGATGTCCACCATCTCTAAAAACCAACTTGATTCTTGTAGAATATCTGTATATGGAATTACAAATTTCAGTTTTATCTGTTTTCGGCTGGCAAGTAACGGCAAGTGAATTTTTTAATTTATTTGTGTGGGTTTTTTTGCAAGAGCTAACCTGAAAAGCAGACCATTGTGGAGGTAACATACGTGCCTGGAAATAGGAGATCATATGCAGGTGGTCCACAGAAGAAGCACAGACGTGTCTTAAAGGATGACTTTCTCATCTCTTGGTCAGAGAAACAGGACCAACTCATGAAATTCAACTATATTTTTTTCCCCTCCACCTTTTTTAAATTCTTCACTCCACTTTCTCTTCAAACTGGCTGCAAACCCCAATTTATCATCGTGATGTATGGTGTCATTAATCCTCCTTGAAAGCAAGATGCATAATGCTGCAATGTTGGCACTGAGCAAACTTCTGCAGCGTGACTGACTTGATGTCCTTTTGAGTCTCTCTTGTTCCAGCAGAATGAAACTGGACTCATTATAATACGTTTGACTATCATGCTGTTTGCAGCAGCAAGTGACTTATTATACTGTTCCCTTTCCTTTCCCCCCTCCTCTCCCCTTCACTAAGGCACTAGAGCTACAAAATGAACAGGACAGGGCTGCTAGTTTGTGCTCTAGCACTAGGCTATTACGAACAGAGGTCCCTATAGGGGTAGAATGACCTCTTTTATAAGCAAGGACAAGGGTTCTTTTTGTGGGAGAGAGAAACCCCTTATGGTCTCTTTGGCGTTTAATGATCAATTGCCCCTATCTGCTGCATGCTTTTTATTGGGAATTTTCTAACTATTTTTTATTAATGCCACAGAAAGGAGTAGTTTTAATTAAACTTTTTCTACTATCACAAGCATTCTTATTAATTTCAAAATAGTTGTATCAGAATGCTTTGCTTTACTTATCAGTGTAGACACAGAAGTGAGCAAGAGAAACAATGTTTTACATAAGTTGTAAAACTGCTAAAGCCTCCAACAGTCACAGGTAGTAAACTTCCTTTGTAAATGCTTTGATGGTGAAGCTTTTGCTATAAATGAGCAGTTCAGGTTTTGAGACTTATATGCAGTGATTTTAGATAACTAAGCAAATTCAGTGGGCTCATGTTAACAGCTTCACCAGTTTCGTCTTTTGGATGCATGACTTCTGAAAAGGAAAACCTTGAATAAATCTGTATGTAGCTTCCAATATCATAACCACAGAAGAAAAAAGGGAAAGCTACTAGTCATATGGCTATTAGATTATTCTGTCAGACCTCACATCTAAATATAAAGCTGATAGTAGGGTATCCTTACATTAAAGTTAGCTTGATGTTACTGTAAAGTAGATAGGTAGGTTGCTGGGTGTCACGATCCGCGACCTATTATATCTCCTTGTTGGAGTGTATTAACTTATCAGGATTTGCTGAGAGATCCACACGTGGGTATCGCCTCACACAGAGGAGACAGGGGCTTATGCCCTCACTTTTCCGAGTGAATAACTTGCTCAGTGCTTACTAATATTTCCAACGAAATGCACGGTTTATTGCGGGGAAAACAAAGCAATTTGGGGCAGGAGGTTCAAAAGGAGTGATTACAACACAATAAATATATATGGGTACACCGTAGTTACACACCTTATTTACTTAATTAAGTGATGGAAGGAGAGGGGAGATATGCCCGACGCAGTTCCCGTATAGGGTCGCGATTTGTGTGCAGGTAAGGCAGGATTATACTTTCCCCTATAAGCTGGGGTAGCCGGAATTGTCTCACCATGCGGCGGCGCAGATAGGACGAGCTGGGTCGAGCTGGGTCTGGCTGGAGCGAAGCAGCTACAGGCGGGGCTCCAAGTGCAGGTCGCCCCCCCCTTCTATTAATGTATAATGTATCTTGTTCATTTAACACTTCTACTCTTTTTTGATCTCAAAAACATCCCGAGACAATGCGTTATTAGTTCTATTATTTGTCATGAAGAAAAGTTGATTATTTTTATTTTAAGGTTTCTTACTCTCTACTAGGCAGCACATGATACCATGGACAGAAACTGAACAATTAATTCCCTTTTCACCTTTTCCACACTACTCATGGTCTTACAGATCACTAACACACAGCTTCCCAACAGTCTCTTTATCAAGCTGGAGATGCCTCATATTTAAGACTTCTTGCCTAAAGCAACTCTGTTCCTCATTGTCAATGATTATAAATGTTTGATTTTCTGAACTGCACAGTGACACATCACCCCCTCATGTCGGCTGACTCAAAGGACATTTCATGTTCCTGTAAGGAAATACCTGGTCCTTCACACTGGGTCAGAACTCTTTATTTCAATGTGGTTGTTTTTACAGAATCTCCAAAGTAACCAAAATAATAATAATAAAGTTAGTAGTAGAAGTGAGTGTGTATGTGTTGTTATGGAGGGAGAAATGGGAGTTTTTCTTTTTAAATTTTGTCCAAAACTAAAATCTTTTATTGCTGTAACTTTAAAATAATTCACCGAGCAGTCATAAAGCTTGTGTTTTTTACAGTGGTCCAGCTCTTATTTGACTTCATAAGTTGCATTAAATAACACATGAGATCTGAATGCATTTGGAGGGAAAAAATGTATAAAATGTAAAATATATTAACACTTTTTCATTGAAATGTATCAAGCTATATCTTGACCTCCTTTGCACTGAGTTTCATAAGCTGTTTCTTGAGCACTTTTGCATCAAAGTACACTTAAGCTTCAATTACAATGTGTTATACAAGTGATATATCACATTTAACTTAATTTAACCAATGTGTCATAATCTTGAAAAAGCAGTTGCTACAAGAGTTATGGGGGTCTGAGGCACAAATAATTTTTCTGTTTTGGAATTTGCAAATATAGCCTAAACTTTTTTCCCATTAGTTTGTAGGATCAGGTATTTGTTAAAAGTACCTCTATCACATCTGTGATAAATGATCCTTTAAATCAAGTTCCTGTTATGTCTTCATATAGATTTAGAATTTGATAGCATTAATATATACTAATGTATAACATGTATATAAATACAGGAGAATGTTAATCATTTTTCTGTGCAAACATTTACTTAACATTTACTTAAATTAAGCATCTCACAGAATCTTAGGGGTTGGGACCTCGAAAGATCATCTAGTCCAACCCCCCTGCCAGAGCAGGATCACCCAGAGCACATCACACAGGAACGTGTCCAGGTGGGTTTTGAATGTCTCCAGTGAAGGAGGCTCCACAACCTCTCTGGGCAGCCTGTTCCAGGGCTCTGTCACTCTCAAAGTAAAGAAGATTTTTCTGATATTTACATAGACTCTCCTATGCTCCAGTTTGCATCCATTGCCCCTTGTCCTATCACTGGACATCACTGAAAAAAGCCTGGCTCCATCATCCATCTTAGCAAGAAGAAAAAAAACAATCTTGAATTTTGTTCCTAGATGTAGTAGACAACACTGCCAAACAGAATCTTCCAAATCTACTTTTAAAATAATATGATATCCTACATAGGTGGAATAACCTGATTCAGTGTAACGTGGTCTATATGTCACTTCATATTAGTTCCCAAACACATTTGTTCTCAAAAATATGTAGACCACAAAAGTTAGCGTGTTCATTTCCTAAGCACTCTAATTTATGTGTCATCCTGTGGGTAGTAGAAACCACAACTGCTTTAAAGACTTGTACTGAACTAAGCACTTGCAAAACATAACTGTAGTTTGTGTAACTGCAGAGCACCATCCAGAAGTAATATCCTGCAGTGAGAGGCATCCAAGTATGATGAGAGTGCTGGCTGATGTCATTAGGAGGCTGTTTTCTCTCATCATTCAAAGGTCATGACAATCAGAAGAGACTCTTGGTGACTGGAAAAAGGTACATGTCAAGGTGCCCTTCAGGAAGGGCAAAAAGGGGTTGCTAGGGAATTACAGGGCAGCTGAATCTCATTCCCTATGGGACAAGCCCACCTGGAAGCCTTCTCAAGGCACATGAAAGACAAGAGGATGATTGGGCACAGCGAGCTTAGATTTAATAATGGCAAATCATGTGACTGACCTGGGTGACTTTTTTGATGGGATGTCTGGCCTTGTGGAGGAGAGTAAAGCTGTGTAGTTTTGGTGTTTTGGGGCGAGTTGGTTTGGAGTTTTTTGCGAGGGGGTTGCTGGTTTTATGTGTTTTGGTGTTTCTTTTGGAGGGGGGCTGGGGGGACACTGGGTTGCTTTTTGTTTGTGGGTTTTCTGCTTTGTTTTGGGCATTAATTTTTATATATATATATTGTTGTTGGCATTTTTACCTTGAATTTATCTTCAACATGGTCTTCTGTAGTGTTCTTAGGTGAGATATAGACTGGACAGATGATAAGGTGGTTCAAAGAATTATCTGGAGTGCCAGGCTCACAGGGTGGTGATGTGTGGTGTGGAGTCTAGTTGTTGGTAACTAATGGTGTTTCCCAGGGATTGATACTAGGGCCTGTGTTTCATGTCTTTTAACAATGTGGACAGTGAGATCCAGTGCATGTTGAGAAATTTGGGAGATTATACCAAATTGGGGGAATAACTCACTGGCTTGGAGGGCTAATATTTCAGTGGACCTCAACTGTCTGGAGGAATGGAATTAACAGTAGTTTCATGAAGTTCAACCAAGAAAAGTGTCCTGAATCCAGGAAAAAAATAACACCATGCTACATTATGGATGTAGAGAGCTGACTGGCTGGGAAGTAGCTGTGTGGATTTGGAGTTCCACTGGGCAAGCTGATGAACATGAGTCAGCTTTGAAACCCTTTGCAATTATGTCCTAGATGCTATTAGCAAGAGTGCAGCCACAAGCCCAGGGGAGTGCCTTGTACTTGGCAGTTGTGAGACCTCATGAAGAGTGCTCTCTATCCAATATTGGGTGCCCCAGGACACAGCTGACTGATGTAGTGGAGCAATTCTGCAGAGGACTGCTGAAATTATTAGGAGGATGGAGCACATGACATACAAGAATAGAGCTTTTGAAGAGAAAGGCAGAAGGAAATTTTATTGCTGTCTGTGATTGACTAATGGGAGGGTATAGAGAAGGCAGAGGTGGGATGAGAGGTAACAGGACAAGCTGGAACACAGGGACTTGCAGTTAGGTGCAAGGAAAGATATTTTACCCTGAGAGTGGTCAAATACTGGAACAGCTTCCAAACTTCCATTAGCACCAGTGAGTTTCCTAGTTTCACAAAGTCCCTGCAATGGGATCTTTCAGTGGTGATCCATGTGGTTGAGCTGGCTGAGGGGAGGCCTGGACTCTTACATGATGAATCAATGCTTGCAGAGTACTTCAGAAGAACAGGAGGAATTGGATCCCTCCAAATCTCAGTTTCTGTTTAAACTTGCATTATATTCAGGTTGATACAGTGACGTGGTATGTACACAGATGTCTTCATACTTTCTCAGTTAAGGCACTGATTCAGCAAAGTAATCTAGCACATGCCTTGTATCAAGTATGTACATAGTGACTGTAAAATCTATGCTGAATAAATAAAAGGAAACTCAAATAATTGAAGAGAAAATTAATTTACGTAGGGTAAGTTCATTCTAAACAATGAGTATATTTAAAGTGAATTGGATTTTTCCAAGCATTTCTGTCTTTGGCTATGACTTTTTTTTTTTTTTTTTAATTCTAAGGGTGTGATCAGGAGTGGCAGCCTCAGATTGATTGTCCTCAGGTCTATAGGCAGTTTTTTACAAACATTGAAGTCAGATCTCCTGTTGGCAGATGGTCTTTCAGGTTTCTGTGGTGCAGTGGGAGAGGTGTTTCTATGGTCTGTACAGCTCTACAGGCTGCTGTAGGAATTCACTATTGGAGAGGGAACAGCAAGGAGATCAGGCAGTAACTGATAAGCCTATGTGGGCTACTGAGAAGGTCAGCATCAGGGATCTCCCAACAGGACAGCCTTGTGAAGTATCGTGCTGCTGGAGAAGCCCCTCTTGATTGTAGTAGAAAATCTCCCAGGAAAGATTTTCCTGGGAAAACAAGAAGTAGGGAAGGAGAAGAAAGAAAATAAGATGATTTTGTGCTTAAATTTCCTATGTACAGAGTACAGCAGGTTAACAAATAGGAGAATTTCAGAGGGTTTAATGTCTGATATTTTAACATCTTCAGACATTTTTGTAGATTGAAGTAATTTTTCAGATGGAGTAGATTTCCCTTCAATTTAAAAGATGTGTGCTACTGCTTAAAACAGTGTTTACAGTAGTGGTATGAATATAAAGCAAAATAAAAAATACTAGAAGTTTTTTATTAAAGAAATTAATCATTTCGAGCAGTCTCTAAAACAGAAATGCACATATCTTGTAAAAGTGACAACTGTAGGTTTTCTTCTTTATGACAAGGATTGTTTAGATTACTGCACAATAATGAAGCTAAACCCCCTGTCAGATAATCTGCAATGAGCATTCTTTATATTGAGACATCAGAGAAGGAATAGTCTCACAACCTCCATTTATTTGGAACCTTTTCTTCTTCCAACACTTTTCATTCTCTGTCATCTCCAGTTACATCAGAACAGAGATCAGAAGCCAGCTGTTGAGGTTACTCTTTTGTGCTGGGTAGGGATGGCACAGTGAGAAATAAACTATGAGCTGTGACCAAAGGCTGATTTGTAATTACTTGAATATCATGATAATTGGCCCTAATACTGTAACAAATGCTCTGAGTTTGCACATCCAAACTCTGCAGTTAGGATCAGTTGTCTTGTTTACAAAATGCTTTTAGTAGCATTAAGTTGCCCAGTAACAGAATGGTGAATGTTCTAGTGATGTTCATTGCAAAAGAAAGGAAAAAAACATTATTTGCCAGTGAATTTAAATGGTTTCCTACATAGCGCTCGAGTTTGGGGTGGAAGAGGGTTGAGCAAGGACAGGAAGTGTTGGTTCCCTTTATGAATACTGTTGGGGAGGTCTGTTGTTTTCTCCTTACCTGGTATACATTTAGACTCCTAAACTCAGGGTGCAAAGGACCAGAATAAACAGCCTAACAATTGACACCAAGCCTCTGTCACACACAGTTTTGTGCAAAGTTGAATTACCCTTCTTGTAAATACTTAGCATTCAGAGCAGCTTTCTGTGTTTGAAGATCCATTTTGTCAGCCTGAAACTGGGACATGAACCTTCTCCTAACCTGCAGGTGTCCATCCTCATCCCCCCACCCCCTCCCATCCATTGCCCCCCTCACTCCCCATATTAACACTACGTCTTTGGCTCTCTCAGCATGAATTATTCCCATTACTTGCTTTTCAACACCCTGATCAGAGAGCAGATGAGACAGTTATTCCTGTTGTTGCTGATTTACTATTACAGCTGCTTCCTCTTCTTGTGATTTAATTTGAAGTTTCAGCCCACCAGGGGGCTAATGGTCCCCACCTATGCAGCTTTAAAAACTCACTGTTGTTTTCCACAGGAATGTTATTTTCATTCCTAGCCAGTGATTTATTTTTTTTTCCTACACATTCATCTGGTAACTGTGAGGCAGTATTCCACCAGCCACTTTCATGAAGAAAAAAACAACATAAAACCCCAAAACCTAAAACCCGTACAACCATTTAGCTTGCAAGCTTAAAAATGAGAATTGCTCTGTTTGAGTAGAAACTCAGCAAGTAAATTCCCCTGTTTTACAGTCTTCTAAGGGATATGGGAGACTTATATGAAAACCAAACAAACATGGCATTAGTCATCATTTAGATCCTTTATATTTCTCTTACTTTAAAAGTGAAACTCATATATAATTTACTTTTTTCTGTATCTCAGAAAAGTATAGGACAGGCGACAAACCTTATAGTATGTATGTTTCATTAGTGTGGTACTACTGCCTGTGGTGCGATGAATTCTGAAAACATTAGCAACTTGCAGTGAACCTTGAAAAGTTACTAGTTTCTTGGTTTACCTTTATTTTTAAAGTATTCTTAGTTCTAATAGATAAAGGACCTTGGAAACCTTTCTGAACAAACATAATTAATTTTGCTCAGCACTTGTGGCTGTCTTTGTTGTTATACTGTGAGGTTAAGAGTGGTAGTTTTGAGTTTACATTTTGGTAAAACCTCTGCTTTTCTAGTTTATTCATTTTCATGTGGTTAAACACTATGTACATGTTTACATTTTCCTCATCTGAAGTATATATTTGTAATATAAACATTTGTATTTTGTGATACCATTCTCTGCTGGTGTAAGGAGTACCTTGATGAATTATGTGCATTTTAGTGTTAAGATGTTCATGGTTCATAATTGGTATTAGAAATTAATGTCTGAGTTAATGGTATCTCATCTCACTGGGAATCCCAGGTATCTTCCTCCTGGCCACCCTGGTTTTGATGGCTTATTTCTTGCTTTGGACTGGGGAGAAGGGGGAGATAGATTGCATTGAAGAAAGGATGGAAGCTGAGCAGACTGATACAAGTAGCTGCATAACCTCATTGCTTTCAACTGTTATTAAAAGGTGGTGCAATCTTTCTTCTTTTTGAGCAGGAGGATATGATTACCAAATATCAGTGTTCAGGTTCACTACCTTTACAATACAAATCAAATATACTACTTCCTCAGGCCCTGATTGATGGAAAATGAAGTATTAACTGCCAGGAAACGGGTTTTCCAGCCCTGTCACTCAGTCACACAGTGGCAACTAACCTTTTCAATGCAACCTTAATATTGCATTCCTAATTGTATCAGTTAAGAATACAAGATTTTAATAGTTATTCTGGGGGAATGTCAGTCACTGCACTTTAGAGCTATTTTTGCTTATTGGAGGCTTAGCAGTTAATAACTTAACTAGTAGTAACAACCATTAATGCAAACTCTTTGCCTGGGTAATGTCGCTTGTGGTGTTTAATGAATTAGGCTCAAAAAATTGAGCAGAGTACTAGACTTGACTGACTAGCTGAGGAGGCAGCACAGAATTAGTCATTGGCTGTGAATGTTAATCACTCCACAGCAATGATAATTTACAGCATTGTTGTAGCACTCTTGTGCTCATAAAATGAACTTAATAACCCACTGCTACCCATGGGATAAGCCTTCGTTCTCCTTCCCTCCCCCTAGCAATTGAATACCGAGTCTGGCTGCATAATAGCCTTGTGAAATACTGCATTAAAAAGAGTGATAAAAAGAGTATGATAAAATAAACAGCTCTAAAACAGATTTGTTAATTATCTCTTCCTTTTATTCACAGAGGGTGTTTGTGAGATATGGCTGACCAGTGAAGACACAGGGGCTTATGGCAGAGACATTGGCACAGACCTCCCTACGCTTCTCTGGAAGCTGGTTGAAGCTATTCCTGAGGGAGCTATGCTGAGGCTTGGCATGACAAACCCTCCCTATATTTTAGAGCATCTGGAGGTAAGGAAGAAAAGAGACTAATTTATATGCTGACATAGACATTCACCAAGTGAGTCGGTGTGGAACCTTGTGTATAGCATGGACTTCAAGTAAATTTATAGAATTACACTCATAGTGTTAAGCTGGTCATCTAGCACAGCAGGTTATCAAGATGATTAGATACTAAAATAATTTTGGAATTATAATATTACTGAGGTTTCTCACATATGGAGCTTCAGTATAGCAATGTTGTATTTGTGTGTATGTCTATTGTTTTCAAGAACTAAACAAAATGTCATTAGCAAGCAAGGGACTATGGGATTGAAATTGTCTTCCTTCTACACCTGAGATTAATATTTTCAAAAACTCTATATGCTGGTCTCACGTAACAATGTATTTAGTATCTCATGTCAAATGCTGTTCTGAGAGTGTGTAGAAGTTTCCATGATAAGAAATGGAAAGTGTAAGTGTATATCTGTGTAACAAAGTAGTTCGACCACATTAGAAGGAACAAAGTGTGCAACAATGTGAACTTCAAAGAATATCATATGTGTGCAAATCAGGAAGTGAGAGTTTGTCTCAAAGATTGGTTGGTTTCATTTGATTCTGTCATCAAATGAATTTATTGAAATTCATGGGAACTATGAGGAGGGGAAGGATATAGTGTAAGGTAAATCTTGTAACCATGTACATCAGCAATATCCAGATAAATAGCTGCTGTCCATGCTGCTTTCCTGAATATATTATAGGTTAATAGTTGCACTTACTTTTTCTTAAGGTGTCAAGGACAGTATTTTCTTATCGGAGTGCCATAACTGCACCTTTTCCTATGAAAGCACATTGGCTAGAAGAATTTCTTCTGAATAGGAATAAGCAGTTTTTCACTTCACTAGCTAAAAAAACACAAGCTGCAGAAAACTGCAAGGAATTTCCCAGGCTATTAATTTATTCTTTGTTTTAACATACAATTCACTAAGAGTCTTAACAACACACTGAATAGAAATCTTTAGGAGGTGGTTTGGTTATGTTTCTTAGAGCTTAGCATTCTGACTCAAACTCTTTATCAGTCACAAGTTTTTATTTTAACTTTTTTCAGCATCTTGTACAAAAGCAAATCAAAATTGTAGCATTTGTCACAATTAGTGTCTTTGCTTTCATTTTTAACCCACATTGTTAAAAGTGTTTTTGCATAGGCTGCCACTTTTATTACTGCTGCTCATCTTATGAGTGCTCACAGAGTCGTGTTTTGGTTTTGTTTGAAAATCAGTTGCTGGAGATAAGAAACTGCCCACCTAAGGGGCACTGTAGTTGTCTTTATTTTATATAATTTGGGCAAGGTGGAAAGTATATTGCTTTCTTTCATACAGTGCATGTGAGCACATCACAAATCTAGAATGGTTTTGAATTATTATCTTTAATCTTCCTGCTTCTAAATTTTCTAGAAAGTGCTGCAGGTCTTTGACCTGACTCAGATTCAAGAAAAGTATTCTAATATCTTTTAAAAATGCATCTTTAAGAGTGATGGCAGGGTGAGAAACTTCACTGAAAGTCTATTGAAAATGTGTATCTTGAATGTTACTGTGCAGAACGTGTTTTATGTTCACACCAGCCTTTTGTGTAATATCTGTTGTTGCTTGTGGAGTATTGTGCACTGTTTCATTTTATATGATGGTTTTTAAGGATTATTTTATCACATTTGTTTCATGTGTGACCAAGAATTTCTGAGCTTGTAATTTGATGAAATAATTTTGATGTTTTGTTATACAAAAATTGCAAATTTTCTTTTTTTAACCTGCCGTGGTTTTTTTTCTAGTCCCCTCATCCAAGCTTACCAGAGCTGTATCTGAAATATCACTAGGATATGTTGGCAGTCTCCTGTATGCATTTTTACCAGACAAAATAAACTTTTTGTGGGGAATGTGCTTTTAACTTTCCAGTTGACAAAAGGGTGAAGCTATGATTTGTTTGAAAAACAAAATAAATTAAATGAGAAGTTGATTAATTTTCATGTCAGTTGATTAGGATAAAATCCAGATGTAGTTCTGTTATCTCCTAAGTAAGGTATGAAACTGTTATTGGTTGAAAACATCTTTAATTTTTTTAAAATATGCTGCATTTTATTAATCTATTTTTTTATAAGGCATGGGGTGATTTGCATGGGAAAATGTATTAATTGTGTGTCACTTTTTATATCCAATGAAAAGGAAAACTTGTTCCAATCATGTATCTTTTTTAAAAATCAGAATAATTCAGCAATTACATACAAGTATACATATGCAGTTGCTAAGCAAAGGTTTATTTCACTTTAGTAATGAACACATGCTTAAGAAGTCGCATAGAACAACAACAGTCATGTAAAAGCATAAATTAATTTTAAGATCTAGACAGAGCTTCCCTAGAGACTCAGTCTAAAAGCAATGTTTTTCATTCATTCACAGTTTTTGCTATAGTTACTGGACCTTACCTGCAGGTAAAAGGTTTGGCCAGTTTTATGTCTGTCTTATCCTTGTAACCTCCAGAGCTAATAATACAGTTTATAAAAATGCTTTAGTTTTCTCCTATAAAATTCAGTTGTAAGTTTAATGTTTTTAAAATACCAGTTCCCAAAGACATTATATACATTTTTAAAATACAGTCATGTAGTATTGCTTGAGCTTCTCTGTCGTTAGAACTGGTCTTAAATGTAACTTTTAGAATATTTAGCAAATACCTGTTTTCTTTCAAATAGGCAGTTATTTAATCTCTAAGCATTCAAACCATCAGGTCACTGGCTTGTTTATGTGCTTGGAATTTGCAGGTTTTTTACTATTTGCTGGAGTTTCTGTTACTTTTCAATTGTCAGAATGAGAGGAGATTGAAAACAAAAAAGAATAGGGATATGCAGATTAATACCTTGAGTTGTAGATGGCACAGCTGCAGTAGAAGCAAAGAATTCCTCAGACCACAATGACAATACTCATGTCCTCAATGAATGAGGAAAAGGTTGCACCTATGAATAATATAACTGAATAAAGGACTAAAAATTTTAAAATTTATTACTTTATATACAATGGAAACCTAAGCTGCACATACTGTTCTAGAAGCAGGTGGAGTTATTCTCAGAAGTGTTGGGTTTGGCCCAGTTTCCTCACACTGTAGTCCTTTGAAATATGCCCAGCTTATGTTGTTGGTGTTGCTCAGGTGGATCTTTAAGATGTAGCTAGACATGAGATACTTCAGTAACACATTAATTACTGTGTCGATGGTTCTCAGGAAAATAGATTGTATCCACTGGCTAAAATTGTTATTATTGTTATATTGTTATACATTGTTATATTGCATGTGCTTTTTCTGTATAGGTGGAATAACTTTCTCCTTCATACAAAGATGCTTAGCCCACTTTTGGATAAGCTGCTTGATTAATTGCTTTTAGATTGAAATTTATTTGCAAGTGCAAACATATTTATAGATTCTTCCTTTTTCTTCCAAAAAATACTTCCTAAATATACGCTGAGATACTGTTCAGAAAGCGTACAGTGGATTAGGAACAGAGATCTGCTTAAGCTGTCACCAGTGTTTCTTTGTACTGTGTGCTCAGGTCTGTGGCTGGGCTTTGGCACTCTGGGTCTTTTGACTCATTAATGTAGTGCCCACACTGACAGGTTCCCTGGAAATAAAAATGGAGGCACAGTAAATGCCACTCATCTCAAGAATGTTATGTCTGCCGCTGTGTCAGGAAATCAATCTCCGTATCCTCTGAGAAGTGCCAGCCAACAGGTCTGCTGTTTGGCTGAAGCTGGAGGCCAGCACAAGGGTAGGAGGAGGTGGAGGAGGGCTTCCCCTGGGTCAGGAGTGGTGGGGCTAGAGCTGGGGAGGGTGCAAAGGAAAGCTATGGGTGCTTCTGACTGGCCTGAGGCTCTCATGCTGGAAGGCTTGGTAGATTTGGGGGCAGGGGCTAGTGGTCGTTTAAACTCAGAATAAGTAGACAGTCAGTTTAAGTTTTCACAATTTATAATACTGAGCATACCCAGTGCCCTCAGGTATTAGTCAGGTAAATGCCATTTTGTCCTTAAAGATGGCTCTAATTTCAGGGGTAGCTGTTACTCTCATGAAAATCATCATACCTGTGTGGTACAGTGTCACAGTTTAGAACTTTCAGGTTTTGATTCAATAAATATGGTGGCAATAGTGCTTTATGTACTTAGAGGTGCATGTAGCATGAACAGTTTTGGGATGAGAAGCAACTATATGTTTTTGAACTATTATTTGTACATTCAGTTGGGCTTTCTCATTTGTAAAGAATTATTTAGAACCATTCAGTGTTTTAGAATCATACAAAATGTTCAACTCTTTTTGATAGGTGCATTAGAAAGTCATTAGAAAGTCATTAGAAAAAGGGGGTTTTGTCATTATTCAGGTTATAATCTAAAATACAATTATTTTTATTATCTGCTGTTTTCTTCAGCTGCAGGTGATGTTTGCACTTAAATTAGTAAGTAGTAAGGAGCAATAAGAGCAGATCAGGAAATCACAGAATTTGGTAGTGAAGCCACTATATCTACACTATGTCCATTTTTGAGTCTTTACTTCAAAATAAATCTAATCCCCTTAACCAAACTTTACAATTACCCATGGTCCAAAGCTGTTCCAAAGGCAGATCATTGGTTTGAATCCTTCTGTTCCCACTAAACTCTTGGAGCCCATTCAATGTAAACCTGGAGCGTGGCCACCGCACTGACTTCCTTGGAAGGGAATTTAGTTTTCCTGCCCTGAAGTCATACTGCAGATTGAACAAACCCATGGCTGGGAGGGAAATGTGGGAAATTGCCCTTCACAGTTCCACTGCAGTTTTCACTGCATGGGGTTTGTTGGTACAACTGAGAAGGTTATTTGGTGTGTTTAAGAAAATCGGAGGATGTAAGACTTCCCAACATTGTTTCTCTTGACTGTGATATTAAAAATGAGAAAGAAGTTGAAGCTTTCAGTTTAGCAGCAGAAGAGATTGTATATTTTCCTCTCAAAGAAATGTGGCCAGCCAATGGAGATAGTATTACATTTTCCAAAGTACTCAGTCTTAGCTGCCTGTTTGAATGTGTATGTCATGAAGCGTATAGCTTGCTTATTTGAAGTTTGGTCTCAAACCAAGATTTTGAGGTAGATGCTTTTGTCCAATGTCTGTGCTCTCTTTATATGTTGATGCCATATGACATTGAGGAAAACTTTGGATTCTATGTACAGGGCAGAAAATGTTGGTAAATTTCCCTGGTCAGGGAAGAAGGTTTTAGCTTCAACTATTTTTTATTTTATCAAATGGTAACAGCAAAGGAAAAGGTTAATATTAGGATCCATTTTATAGTCCTAGCAAAGCCTGCAATGAATGCGCGTGTGTACAGTTACCTTGTGTACTCTTACCCATCTGTATTTGCACAGAGCTACTGTTCGAATTACACAGACTGCCAGATGGCAAAGATGTTACTGTCCAATAGTATAACATGGACTAAAAGTGACATAAGGTTTACATCTTGCTTTAGAAGTAACCTCCAGGCATACCTACAATCATATTAGGGAGTCATTGGCTAGTGCTGTAGTGAGAATCCACTTGTTTACAGTCACTTGTGGTGACCAATAGGGAGGGATGGTTGGGAGAAATCCAGTAAAACAGTTAAATAGTGAATGTGAGTTAGTCAGAAAAATCAAACTAGACCAAATACGTAGCAGGTTGAAATGAATTCATGTTAGCAGCATAGTGTTAGAGACTAATTTTTGCCTTGAATATATTTAGCTTTTTCTTGGGTTTTTAACTTTAATTTCTTGCTCAGTTTTTGGGGCTCTGTGCAAATTGAAAGGGAATGCAGATCATACAGACTATACAAGGACAGGGGCCTTAGAGAGCTGAGGCAGTTCAGCTTTAGCTTATCTCCTTTGCAGATTTGACACTAACTGTACTTCCAGAGTTTTTAGTACAGCACTTTCTGTGAGTGATGGGATGCTCCCAAATCTGTATAAAGGAGGCAGTTCACACCTGCCATTCCCGTAAGTGCTGAATTTCACATGACTAGATGAGTAGTCGTCTTTGTCACCTGTCAAAATGAGTCTGTCTGAAACCATACCATATGCCATCTGTGGGCTTTATCTCCGTTATTAATTCAGGACATTTGAGTGATGCACCAACCACTGAGAGGGAGTCTGCATGGCGGCAGCGTCTTTAAATGCGTAAGACGTGCCAAGTGTACTGTACTGCAAATCACAATAGTATTTCTGTCCTCTCTTGCTTTGATTTTTTCATGTCAGCTCAGTGTTTACGCTTGACCCCATTGAAGCTGATACCTTGCAGATGGCTTCTTCAAATGTGCCCTGACACAGCACATAGATACGTATTACACTAAAATTACTAACTCACTTTTCTTTTTTCCATATTGTTCTTTTTTCCTCTGACTGCATCAAATGTTTCTGAGTGTTGTGCCTAAATTCAAGTTGTGAATAAGCTAGAATGTAAGCTGATTTGAAATGTGTTTTAAAAAGGAATAATATGCACACATTCTTCACTGCAAATGAGAGGGCAGCATGATTTCAAGAATTAAAAGGCCTTTAGGGCATGTATTTTCTAGTAATTTTCTTTTGTCACTTTCATAGACTGCTGGATTTTAAAGTACCAATTAAAACTGTTGATCTGACCAGAAAAATTAAAACTGTGGCATATATTTAAGTAAATTAATAGTTGAGCCCCTGACCTCTGTGAGTTTTATAGTGTTTTGTAGTTGGTGGACCATGCAAATTTCCCATTCTATGATTACCTGGTTGTCACTGTGTTTCTCTTGCTAGCAGTATATTTCAAAGAAATCCGAGATACTAAGGTGAGGAGGAGAGGGGAAGTTGTGTCTGGGCTTCTGAAAAAGGAAAAAAAAGGGAGGAGGAGGAATGCTCATTGTTTCCTTTGGCCTTTGGTATTATTGTTAAATGCTTATTCATCCCACACAGACTGTATGTGCACTTTTGCTTGCTCTGTGTAATCCAGCTTTTTGTTACCTTTAAGTACTAAAATACTCTGTCATGGGAACTTTTTCAGTGAATTTAAATGTACATTCTCCCCAGAATGTATATTTCGATATTATGGGGTTAGGAAAGGGATCAATCTCTGCTGTGCTTTGATATACATTTAGAGTTTTAAGATCAGACTCAGCAGGTCTTAATGTCCATAAATGCTTGATGAAATGTTTGCTGCCAGCTGGTGGAACACGAGTTGGCTTAATAAATGTCAAAATAAGAACACATCTTACTCTTCTTGAAGGTTTCATGTTCTATTTGTGAATCCTGGGTGTTAAAAACCTTAACGGTGTTATTGTATTGGGAACTTTGATGAACAGTAGAGGTTTGCTTCCAGATAATGTAGAAGGGAATCTTTTGGGGTTCTGGCAATAAAGCTCCTGTTCTTTGTAACACCATTAGAAAAAAATGCTTTGATAAACATAGGGAAAGACCTGCTTTTATTTATGCAAGATTCAAGACAGAATATTTTATGCATGTATCCAGTGCTCTGCTGTATTTAATAACCCATGCATAAAAATTGGTGTTGCAAAACAGGGTTAATGCTAAGTCGCTCATTGCTTGACCAGTTAAAGCTGTGTGTGTTAACTGTACCTTTATTATGATTTGCTTATATGAACATTTCTCTAGATTGTTGGTTATCATGAAAATTAAGAGTATTTAAATCAGACAGATCCACTCTCAATCTTGTGTTGAGTGTCAGGTTGCCTGCCAATTAATTAGAAGCTGTTTCATCCCAGCAGACCTTTGGAGCTGTGGCTTATTCCCTTGGTGGTTAACTAGCAGAAAATAAAAATCACCATTCATTGAGCAGTTTATTCAAAGAGTGGGTGGTACTTGTATGAGAAAGTGCATTTTTGCTAAAGTGGGAATTCTAGCAGTTGCACTTCAAGGCATTGGGTTAGAAAGTATTGTCAAATATATAGCTTGCCTAACAAACTGTGCCATCTTCTTTTAATATTTCTGCATTTATTGAAAAACAAATAAGGTCTCACTTCCCTAGTTATTTGTATTATAAAGTTCTACCAACTACACTCCATGCTGTTCCAGGAGTTTCTATTTAATTTATGTGCATAAACTCTTTTGTTTTCTTTGATAGATGACCTATCACATTCACTGTGCTTTGCAACATCATCTACATAATCTTGACTGCTTGCCTCATTAGGCTCTGGCATTTGTTTAAAAAAAGGTTAAATTTTTTTAGGTGATTATTCTTTAAAAATGAGAGAAAGGTATTACAATGTGTTCTAGAAAGTTTAATAAAACTGCACATAATACTAGCATTGCTGTACCATTATGAATTGAGCAAAAGACGTAAAATCTCTTCTACCAAATCTTTGAAGTCAATTAGTTCTGTTATGTTAATAATGCAAGAGCCTACTGAATAATGTAAAGTTTATTATATCAGTCTTTATGTTTTTGCAATTTTTCAATATTTTTTTTTTTTTTTTTTTGCTATGGAATTTAGCCCAGTAAGTTGGATAGCTGCAAAAGAAAATGATTACACTTGCCTAGAGGTTTGGGTTTTTATTAAAACCACTGTTTTCTTTCCACTGCAGTGTGCTGAAGTAGATGCTATTTCAAGTATTGTACTTGCTTGTTTTGAAATAGAGGGAAATGATAGGGAGGCTTCCTGGCACTTACGTGTCTTGGTGCAGCTGAACTGTGCCATTCATTCTATTACTTCCTTCTGAGTAGAAAAGATTAATTATTTTATACCATACGGGATTCTCATTTTTGAGGTGGTAAACAAATGCACAGCATGGATGAAACTTGCAATCCATTTCACACATCCAGTTTTCTAAAGACAGAAGGGTAGTGCGATGGTCCTACTTGTCCATTTTAAGTGTGTGCTTCTCTCTCCTTTAATTGATTTTCAAGGTTTCAATAGCATAAAATATGATTGAGACAGTTATTTAAAGTAGCAGTGTGCTGTTGCAATAAATCACATTTTCAGGGAACTTTCCTATTTGTGTTTCTATGTTTACGGCAAAGAGGAGTATTAATTTACTTCTGGAAAAAAACAAAAAAAAAAGCTCTTTTTGAAGAATGCTTAATGATGAGAAATTTGAGAGCACCATGGTGAAAATGAAAAGGTGTTTTTTTTTCTTGCACACCAAAATTAATAATTTCACAAGGAATTAGCATTATCTATTTGTTTGGATGGCTTTAAGTCATTAAGCCATCACTCTAGCCATTAATTGAATGTACATTTTGCCTTAATCTCTTGATTGAAACTGGACAAACTCCACTCTAAAACTCCACCCAGTCTCTCCAGGATTGTACTGAGGGCTGCAGCAGCAACAGTAACAGTTTTCATCTTTGAAAACACTGAACCATTAACTGCATGTTTCCAACCACAGCACTTCCATCAGTTTGTGTGGGAACTGAAGGTGTGCAATACCTTGAGGGAGTCAGTGTGGTGCTATTAATGCTGAATGTGTCACTGGATCAGCTGTGTTTTGGTGACGCACTTGCAGATGTACTTGGGCTCACGCCTCCGTACAGAGTTGAGTAATAAGCGATCAGCACCTACGCAGTGTAGATGTTGATTGTTTTACATTTTATCCAATGTAAATTCAGTCCTATTTTTATATTGGAAGCAGGCTTTGTAGGGATTCTAGTTTTCTTATTGTGAAATGTTTTGGCAACCCAGGTTTAGGATATCTGTACTGGTTATTACTGCTTTTATCAGATAGATGCAAAAAGTGGTACTCTGCAGGGGCTGTCCGTCTTCTTGGGGATACCATGTATATCCAGGTTAAGGGTCCTATCTTGGAGAGAAACACATGTTGTTTGTTTGTTGTTTGGTTTGTCTGTGTGTGTGTTTTGTTTGTTGTTGGTTTTTGTGGTTTTTTTTTAACTAAATAGGACAATTCTTGATATTACAGGGTTTAAAAATAAAAATCAGGTAGCAACTATTTGGTACTGGGTGTTTCTTTGTGCACTGTCTCATGGGAAGAGATGCAACAAGCCTCTGCTGAAACTTTGAACTATGAAATACAGGATTGTATTACAGTATTACGTGAAAGTGACTTATTTGAAAGAACTGTTAGCCTCTGTTCATTGTTAATAAAAGAAGTGGCAAGTTTTTGAAGGCATGTAAATGATTTTTGTTTTGCTTGGTTTAGTTTTTAAGAGATTAAGCTTCATATGTAGCCACAAGGGAGAAAAAAAATGCTTAGCTAGCTTGGGTTTTGTGTATTTTATGAGGTTGGAAGCAACAGAGAGATCCCACACCTAGGAGAACAGCTGGGAACAGCTAAGGCTGAGCATATGGCTCATTCTCCTATCAGCAAATCATGGCTTGCAGTCTGGTTTATATCCATTTCTAAGGGTGGCCTGAGTTAATACCCGGTTTTTGTTTGGTAATGTGGAAGGCATTTTTCCCATATGACAAAACAGATTTTTGCCCTCCATCTGGCAACCCTAAGATTTGATTGTAAGGTTCAAATTACATTGGTCAGAATTGTGTGGGCTTCTAATTGTTCCAGTGTGACTTCCCTTTATCCTAATGGTATGATGAAGACCTGAGCATAAGTCATGTTATATTACATGGGGTAGGGGTTGCCACTAAGCTTAGCCATCATACGGCTTCATTACATCCCCCCCACTTCATATACAGATGGGAGGAAGCCACTGCCTTCCAACCAGTGTCCCTGGGGAGGTGTGCAATTATACATCCTACATGTTCTTAGGATTTTACAGCCCAGTTACTCACAAGGGATGGGAACAGGGTGAAGGTTCCCTGATCATTAGTTTTAACAAAACTGTTATGGGCCTTCCAGACTTGATCATACTGTGTCATCAT
Organism: Chaetura pelagica; assembly: GCF_000747805.2. NCBI lineage: Eukaryota > Metazoa > Chordata > Aves > Apodiformes > Apodidae > Chaetura > Chaetura pelagica. The sequence continues at coordinate 413,818 of NW_009954492.1, forward strand.
TGCCATGCCTGCATCACTAGATCACATCTGTTCCTGAACTGTACTACAGCAGAGGAATTTATAAAATGGACCACAGCCACTTGGTTTTCATCCAGACCATGCTGGTGGTGGCACCACTGGGCTTCTGAAAGGCAACAGTCAGCAGACACTCCTCATGTCATATCCCAAACTAACATCTGCCACAAGGGGAAGAATTTTTGAGGGAGTGCCATTTTGTCATGTTTCCATATGGATTGGAGTTTCTTTGGGCTTCACTGCTGGCAGAGGACAAAATCCTTTTGCTAGGGAGCAAGCTATTCAGAATTCAGTCCTGGATTTTTGCCTACTTTACGTTAGGGGAAAGAATTGCTGTCTGAACAGCTTGTTGGTACTGACATAAAGATGCACAGATACTGACATTTATTGTCTGTGTGATTCTCTATGGTTGCATGTGGTATCATTGCAAACAGAGGGATTGATTTTCTGGTTAGCTGGTTAAATTTGTGTATTATAATTGCTGCAATAATGTATATAATCTTTCTGGCAATGTGCCTTCTTTTCTGATGTACTCCAGCTGCTAAGAATTGGAAAAAAGTATTTCCAGTATGATCAATGTCCTAAAGGATATTTCACATATATATTATTAGATTCCAAATGTAGGTTACTTATTTTTTTTAAAGGCAGCTTAAAACAAATTGTGCTACTTTTTGACCTTTGTTCCTACATGCAATGTAACTTTCATTTTAATGTAATTATTCTCTTTGTTCATAGACATATTGTTAGATTCCAAGGGATAGGGGGGGAAAAGGCAATCAGCTGTTTCAGTTGTGATTAAAGACAGAAATTTTCTTTCACAGTTGTATAATTTGAAAAAGTTCTTCCTTTATTGTTTCCAGATGGAAATAAAATTCTATATTGCATTTTTCCTTCTAACTGAAATACGTAATTATATCTAGTAATGTAAAGCACTTGGTAAAAAAATAAAAAGAAATTTAAAAAAAATACAAACCAACAGGAAACAGATGTTAAGCTTAGAGTGTTGATACACTATACAGTACAATTATGCATTAGCCCATGATGTGCTTCAAGTTCTCTCTGGGATATTAACTGATGGTTTTATTAAGTGATGAAATCTAGTATGCTCTGTAAAATCTGTGGTGTGGGAAAATCTGTCGGTATTAACTAAATATGCGTGTTCAGCACCTAGTTGTGATTTAATCAAACCTATGTGGGTAAGTACTTCAGTGTAGTTAGGTGTAGGGGGGACCAAAAGCAAGACTGGAACAATTATACTTTAAAGCTCTGCTTTATAATGTGGTATTTATATCTGAATGCTGAGAAAATTTGAAAGATTGTTTTATCCAGATTTCTGATGTAATCATGCTAAACTTTTGTTTAGTTCATTATTGTGATTCGTTCTGAACTATTTGCTCCAAGGTAAATTCAGGAACACCGGTGGTATTTAAAAGCCAATGACAAAGAAAGAGTGGGTCATCAGGTATTTCTGCTTTGTGCTTGGTTTGTGTTCTGCTAAATTCACCAAGTTAATAGTTATGATCCTGAAGTACTGGTGGGAAATCCATTTATCATTAGGGCCTTTGATTCAGATCTGTGCCTGAAAATAGAGGAATATACTCAATAGGACTTGAGTGCTTAAAGGACATGGAATGTGTTTTGTGTATAGAAAGTAAGCAAAGAAAGGACTTCACAGTAGAAAGTTGTTGTGGCCTCTTCTTCTCTAGAAGGATCTTTGAATGTTCAGAACATAGCTGAAACCTGTGACCACAACAGCTAGGCTGTATTAGGATTTCAAGATACGTAACGTGTCTAGAACATGCATTTCTGATATGTATGGCAAGCAATTTATTTTCTAAAGATAAGTAGAATAGTAGGCTTGTGGTACATAGCTTAGCTTCCAGCCCTTTTGCCATTTCATGTATTATCAAAACTTATTACTGATAAGCAAAAAAATCACAGATGACTACTAGGATGCTCCATAAAAGCTACATTTACCATATTTTCTAAAGCCTGAAAGAGAAGGAAAAATTTTGTCATTTTGTTTTTGTTTTTTTTACAGAATTTTTTCTATGCCATTTCTTATTGAAAATATATTTTAGCTGAACATCTTAAGATTATTAAAGGTGTAGTCAAATGGTTCCATTTGAAATGGAGATATCAAATGTGTATGGATGCATGGTGGCCATTTTTTTACTCTTTTCTTCATTAATCCAGCTACCTCCAGCTTGCACTGAGAGCCAGTTTCACTGCAAACAGCCTAGCTGTGCATCAAATTGTATGCCCTCTATTATCAGCATAGTTATTGCTGTAATGTTTAGTTTACATACCTGAGATAGAGTAGATATTCCACAGAATACAGTAACCATTTCTTTTAGTCATTTATGTAATAGGATCTTAGAAACTTTCAAAACTACTTAAAAAATAGAGAGAGTTCAGGTTTTGTATGCATTTGTTTGTTAGATGAAAGATGTGTGTTTAGAGAGTGGTTTTCTTCTTCCTCTAAAAATCAGTGCTTTTAAGAGACAGGTGCCTGAAAGTTACCCTTAAAAGGCACGAGGGTGTTTACCTTCTCCTTGAACAATCGAGGCCAACCTTGTAGAAATACAGAGAGAAAATATAGATGTATGATTAATATTGCTGATTAATGATCTGGAAAGAATCTGTAAGTAGTTGAACTTAGCTAAATCTGGCAGCAGTATGTGTTGTCAGAAGAAAAATCTATCCTGTCAAAGAAAAGAGGGAAAATGGTCTGAGTGAGCCTGACTGCGCATGGCAGAGGAGCAGGCAGTGCAGCACTTGGTCCCAGCCTGTGTCCTGTGTACTCACTTCATAGGAAGAAAGGGCAAACCCTAGGTGAAAACCTGGTTGTGTGTCATATGCTTCTTTGTCCAAATGCACTTAGTTTTTGCAAGTTAGGGATTAACAGGCAGTATTATATCGTATTGCACACAACCAAGGTGCTGTTTTGTCTCAATTTTTAAAATGCTTAAACTTTCTTGCTAGAGTGCATGGCCTTAATTGTGTAAATAATAAAAATGAAATAAATAGGACTGCCATATTCTATTCTTCATCTCATGTTCCATCACCCTGCCAAGCCTCAATCAGGGATCTGATTTGTCTTTGCTTGTTTGCATTTTGCTGTTACCTTTACTTTGTTTTCTTTCTGACCTTTTGTATTTGTAACATCTCTCTTTTCAACCTCTGCTGAATTCTAAGCATTTTATAGCCAAACACCTTTAAGTCCTGGAGTCTCATCTCTGAAATATCACAGGTAACATATTTCAGATCAGTGTTGCACAAGGTTTGCAAATGGCCTTAATGCAAATTAAGGTATATATTTGTAGATATACCTTCTTTACCAAATGGCCAACTTTAAGGATACTCTAGTTAGAGACATTGTCATAATGTGTATCGGAGAACTTGACTCTGACAAGAAAGCATCTAACCCTTTCCATCTTCTGAAATTTAAAACAGCCACTGTCTGAAAACATCAACTTTCACAATACTAAACCTCTAAATGCCTCCAAAATTTTATCTTAATTGCATAGCACTATGTAGGGCAGTGCAGTGCCATAACTTTCTTCTTATTTTATTTAAAAGCAAAATGGCTTCCAGATATTTTCATCTGCCCTTACTCTTTCAAACTGGGATCCTGCAACTCAGTATTGTTTGGATTTCTGAAGTATTACTACTGATACTTACCCCATACTTAGCCTGGAGGAGAGGATACTGAGAGAGGATCTTATGAGGGCTTATAAATATCTGAAGGGGTAGGTATCAAGAGAATGGTGCCAGACTCCTTTCAGTGCTGCCCAGTGACAGGACAAGGGGCAGTGGGCATAAGCTGGAACACAGGAAGCTCCATCTGCAGATGAGAAAAAATGTTTTCACTGTGAGGGTCGCAAAGCACTGAAACAGGCTGCCCAGAGCAGTTGTGGAGTCTCCCTCTCTGGGAACATTCAGAACCTGCCTGGATTTGATCCTGTGCAACCTGCTCTGGCTGAACCTACTTTAGTAAAGGTGTTGGGCTAGATCATCCCCAGAGGTCTCTTCCAACCCCTAACATTCTGTGATTCTGTGATATATTAATATAAAGGAGTTTTGTATGTTGTTTTCATCATGCTTTAAAACTCCTTTTCTTTTCTAATTACTCTTAGGAAATGGCAAAGATTCTCAATCATCCAAGAGTATATGCTTTTCTGCACATACCAGTCCAGTCAGCCTCTGACAGTGTGCTCATGGACATGAAAAGAGAATACTGCATTGCAGACTTCAAACAAGTAGTGGATTTTCTTAAAGAAAAGTAAGTCTCCTAATATTTGATAAAATAACAGTGTTGGTTTTTTTGCAATGTCAAGAACATGTGGCTGAAAACACAATTACTTGCAACTTCATAATTAAGGTATGAAAAAAATCAGTTGCTTTAAGATTTCAAAATCTTTGAGTTTTCGGTAAGCCCCTTGATGTGGTTTGCTCCTTTGCTTGAGCTTTTATAAGCATCTTAAGTCTCTGCATGACATCCTTTTAATTTGTCAATATATACCTAATCTTTTTCAAATAATACATTCTTAATTATTGGGGGTTTTTATGCTTAAAGTACTATATATAGACTGCTTGAAGTAAAGTTATTGAAGATTTTTTTAATGTGGCTTTTGAGCGATGTATACTTTGTGTGCTGGAGATGATCCAGCTCCAGCAAATGTGAATGAGTTGGTTACTTTTAAAATAAAATAAAGTCATACTCTAATCTAGCTTATGACACTTGCAATTTCTAGGATAATTTCAAAATTATTTCTCTTAGCAACAGAGTTCATTATGACAAATAAATGTGTGTATACTAATGTGTTGTTTACTTATGCTGGCCTGGAGATGAAAGTTAAATTCACTTGCAAAGCTCTTGTAACTACAAGTAATAATTTTATATCAAGGAAGTCTTAGCTTTTAAAATTTAATACTGACATACTTGGATGGGCATTTCTGCACCAATTGCCCTAAAAATAGCTGTCTGGAGAATTATTTCGGTCACCTTTTTTAGCTACTTCCTCTCTTTTTCTGCTTTTTTTGTTGTTGTTGCTTGTGTGCTTATTTTGCTGAATTAAGGGTGGTGGAGTTGTAATGCTGAAGCTTAAAATGCATTAAAATACTTGTACATGAAAGAATCACATTTGCATAAGCATTTTTATAATAAATTTTTCATTATAATTTCAAAATGTAGCAGTCTAGCTATGTAAAATATGTCATGCAAGAGCCACATGGCAACTACAATATGTAAGAAAGAAAAGCAAACTGTTGTATTTGTAACATCTCTCTTTTCAACCTCTGCTGAATTCTAAGCATTTTATAGCCAAACACCTTTAAGTCCTGGAGTCTCATCTCTGAAATATCACAGGTAACATATTTCAGATCAGTGTTGCACAAGGTTTGCAAATGGCCTTAATGCAAATTAAGGTATATATTTGTAGATATACCTTCTTTACCAAATGGCCAACTTTAAGGATACTCTAGTTAGAGACATTGTCATAGTGTGTATCGGAGAACTTGACTCTGACAAGAAAGCATCTAACCCTTTCCATCTTCTGGAATTTAAAACAGCCACTGTCTGAAAACATCAACTTTCACAATACTAAACCTCTAAATGCCTCCAAAATTTTATCTTAATTGCATAGCACTATGTAGGGCAGTGCAGTGCCATAACTTTCTTCTTATTTTATTTAAAAGCAAAATGGCTTCCAGATATTTTCATCTGCCCTTACTCTTTCAAACTTGGATCCTGCAACTCAGTATTGTTTGGATTTCTGAAGTATTACTACTGATACTTACCCCATACTTAGCCTGGAGGAGAGGATACTGAGAGAGGATCTTATGAGGGCTTATAAATATCTGAAGGGGTAGGTATCAAGAGAATGGTGCAGGATCTTATAGGGCTTATAAATATCTGAAGGGGTAGGTATCAAGAGAATGGTGCCAGACTCCTTTCAGTGCTGCCCAGTGACAGGACAAGGGGCAGTGGGCATAAGCTGGAACACAGGAAGCTCCATCTGCAGATGAGAAAAAATGTTTTCACTGTGAGGGTCGCAAAGCACTGAAACAGGCTGCCCAGAGCAGTTGTGGAGTCTCCCTCTCTGGGAACATTCAGAACCTGCCTGGATTTGATCCTGTGCAACCTGCTCTGGCTGAACCTACTTTAGTAAAGGTGTTGGGCTAGATCATCCCCAGAGGTCTCTTCCAACCCCTAACATTCTGTGATTCTGTGATATATTAATATAAAGGAGTTTTGTATGTTGTTTTCATCATGCTTTAAAACTCCTTTTCTTTTCTAATTACTCTTAGGAAATGGCAAAGATTCTCAATCATCCAAGAGTATATGCTTTTCTGCACATACCAGTCCAGTCAGCCTCTGACAGTGTGCTCATGGACATGAAAAGAGAATACTGCATTGCAGACTTCAAACAAGTAGTGGATTTTCTTAAAGAAAAGTAAGTCTCCTAATATTTGATAAAATAACAGTGTTGGTTTTTTTGCAATGTCAAGAACATGTGGCTGAAAACACAATTACTTGCAACTTCATAATTAAGGTATGAAAAAAATCAGTTGCTTTAAGATTTCAAAATCTTTGAGTTTTCGGTAAGCCCCTTGATGTGGTTTGCTCCTTTGCTTGAGCTTTTATAAGCATCTTAAGTCTCTGCATGACATCCTTTTAATTTGTCAATATATACCTAATCTTTTTCAAATAATACATTCTTAATTATTGGGGGGTTTTATGCTTAAAGTACTATATATAGACTGCTTGAAGTAAAGTTATTGAAGATTTTTTTAATGTGGCTTTTGAGCGATGTATACTTTGTGTGCTGGAGATGATCCAGCTCCAGCAAATGTGAATGAGTTGGTTACTTTTAAAATAAAATAAAGTCATACTCTAATCTAGCTTATGACACTTGCAATTTCTAGGATAATTTCAAAATTATTTCTCTTAGCAACAGAGTTCATTATGACAAATAAATGTGTGTATACTAATGTGTTGTTTACTTATGCTGGCCTGGAGATGAAAGTTAAATTCACTTGCAAAGCTCTTGTAACTACAAGTAATAATTTTATATCAAGGAAGTCTTAGCTTTTAAAATTTAATACTGACATACTTGGATGGGCATTTCTGCACCAATTGCCCTAAAAATAGCTGTCTGGAGAATTATTTCGGTCACCTTTTTTAGCTACTTCCTCTCTTTTTCTGCTTTTTTTGTTGTTGTTGCTTGTGTGCTTATTTTGCTGAATTAAGGGTGGTGGAGTTGTAATGCTGAAGCTTAAAATGCATTAAAATACTTGTACATGAAAGAATCACATTTGCATAAGCATTTTTATAATAAATTTTTCATTATAATTTCAAAATGTAGCAGTCTAGCTATGTAAAATATGTCATGCAAGAGCCACATGGCAACTACAATATGTAAGAAAGAAAAGCAAACTGCAATAGAATGAAATCTATTCTGCAAACTCTGTGTTGTTCATAGGACATTCCTGTGTGTCAAAGACTACGGATGGAAATGGAGCTGCTTGTCTCCATACAGTTTGACTAGGCATTATTTTTCCACCCTAAACAATGCACATGAATTCTTGGCACTTAATTTTTATGTGACTATGGGTCAGCATTAGTTTTTAATTAACAGATATATTGTATTCCCATGTATCCCCGGTGGGAACCATGTCAGTTTATGTTTTAGTTGACTTGAAGCTGATTCATTATTCTCATCAGTAGTTTTAGCATTGGCAGCTATTATCATAACAGCAGCTGGATTTTCGATAACCTAGTATAGCTGGCACAGGTTGGGGCATATGGGAATTTACTTAATCATTCAGCTCTTGCACACAGAAAAGAGTGAATTACTTAATATCCAAATTTAAAACAGCTGGTCATTGAGTATAAAATAATCTCTAACGTACATCTTTTTCCACTGGCTTTTTTTGTAGTGAACTTAACAAGGAAGAAGTAATTGGCTTCATGTTTTATTTTTAAATAATAATAAACTTTATTTATCCTGCTTATTAAGAAACTACCAAATTATCTAGTCATTCCTTTTAGAAAATGGTCTTTAAATACTAAGATGGAAAATTCTTAGCGCCATATGGCAGCAGGATGAGGAAGCTAAGCAAGGCAGAGAAAATATTTTGGTTATTTTAACATGCACATCTGTAAAACTATTTTTTTTTCTTTTCTTTTGCACTTAAGAGCATAGTGTCTTCATTTGTAGTGTCTCCTAATAAATTAATTTGTAGTGTCTCCTATAATAGCAGCCAGCTATTATATTCATGTATAGATATCCCCATGCAGATGTCAGTGGAAAGACTGCCAGGACTTAACATTGCTCCAGAGCCTAGAGCCACAATAGTTAAAATAAAATATGTGTTTGAGTTACTGTAATAGCCAAAAGGGACTATTTCCATCTTCTATGTATCAAAAAGGAAAACTAAAGCAAAAGCAGAATCTCCTATATCTCTTTACCCTCTTCCTTAGGGCCATCCAGAAGCTTCCTACGCAAAATGTACAGTAGATTCCAAACAGCGCCTTTGTCTCTAAAACATGGCATCTTCTCTGGTAGTGTCTTCACCTAAAACTATTAAACCAAAAATTCTGTAGGCTGACCTGCTGAAGAGGCAAAGCAACACATCAAGGAATTCTATGGATATCAGTTAAGCATGTAATAACATGAGTTCAAACATCTAAGCAAACAAAAATGAAGTAAAGCAAGTGAAAAAAGAAGGAAAGAAGGAAATAAACTAGCTATGTCATCTTTTTTAATATTCCCAAAGATACCGACTTATTCCTGAATTCCCTCTGCGACTGTGAAGTTAGAGGTCACTTTTTTCTTATCTTTGAGGATTCTTTGTTCAGGCAGGAACCCTAGAAATAAACTTCAAAAACGAATATAGATGTTTTTGCATAGTCTTTTGATGAGCAACACTTTTTAAAGACACTCTCCCCAGCAAGGTGACAAAATTTTTGGTTAATTATGAGGATCAGTAGCAAAATGTATAGAATATAAAGCCAGAAACACAAATGCATTAGACTAAAATGCTGAAATACAGAAGCCTTATTTTATATTTTTTTATAAATTCTGTTTTTTATATTTAGAACACTTTTTTTTTTCATTGAAATTTCATTAAGTTCAGTTATTCAGAAAAATGCCGTTGTGCAACTGATAGCTCAGTAGCTCATCTACAGGCTGTACTACATGTGTACTGTGTCCACATCTGGAGTCCTCAGCACAGGAAAGACAGGGACCTGTTGGAGTGGGTCCAGAGGAGAGCCACAAAAATGATCAGTGGGATGGAACATGTCTTATATGAAGACGGGCTAAGAGAGCTGGGGTTTTTCAGCCTGCAGAAGAAAAGGCCTTGGGGAGACAGTACTGCCACCTTTCAATACTTAAAGGGTGCCTATATGAAAGACAGGAACAGACTTTAGCAGAACCTGCAGTGACAGGACAAGGGGTAATGATTTTAAACTGGAAGGAGGTAGATGTAGACTAGATATAAGGAAGAAATTTTTTGCAATGAGAATGTTGAAACACTGGAAGAGGTTGCCCAGAGAGGTGGTAAATCCCCCATCCCTGGAAACATCCAAGGTCAGGTTGGATGGGGCTCTGAGCAACCTGATCTAGTAGGTGGTGTCCCTGCTCACTGCAAGGTGGTTGGAATAGATGACCTTTAAAGGTCAGTTCCAACTCAAAGTATTCTATGAGTCTATGATTCTGTGATACTGAAGATATCACTATCTGGTTTTACTAAAGATATATTTGTAAACTATTGTATATTTGTAAACTATTCAAGAGAGCAACAGCATGAAAGAAGTGAGGATGTGTTGATTAACTTAGAAGGTGGCCATCTTGTACATAGTCTGTAGGTACTAGTCCCCCTAGTCCTCTCATCTGTAGTCTTTAGGGGCGATTCACAAACTTGATTCCTGAACGAGATATTAATTTTGATGTGTTTGGAACTAAATATAGGAAATTTAGAAATTGCTGCTAAGTAAATTTAATCCAGAGACCATTTTATTCTTGTATCAGGAAGTCTTTTAATTGTGGTATCATTATATCAAAATGTGAGTTGTTTTTCAAGTAATCTCAACTTTCAAGATTCAGCATAAATCATATTTCTGAAAGGTGATGTTTGTAGTTGCAAAAAGAGCAAGACTGCTTTAATTATCTCAGAGTTTTGAAACTTAATCCCCTGAAATTTACTTTTGCTGAGAAATGCAAACAAGTGGAATGTATTTTAGTTAAAGAAAACTGAGGTCTGAATATCATATTCTGTAATTACTTGAATAATCAGCAATGTGAATACATATTCACTACGAAATCTTAGACTGGTAATGTGTTTTCCAAAGTTGTTCTTTGCTGTTGTTGACTCTACAGTCTCTTAATATTCTGGTTTGTGAAGCAATTACGATGTTCATCAAAGCTTATATTAATCTTTTCTTGTTACCGCCCCTTGATATCAGAATTGTAAAACCAAAATTTAGATGAATAAAAATAGTAGAGAAATTTAAAGCTAGGCTGAAACACTATACCTTTCTGGTTTTGGGGAAAAGTTGGGTTTGCCTTGCAGTTTGTTTTTGTTTATCTTCTGAAGTAGAAGTGTAATATTACTTCTAGGTGACTGCTGCTGTTCACTTAAGATTTTCTTATAATTCATACTGGAAACTGAGCTTTCCAGTATCATCTGAAAGCCTTTAAACTTGGGCTGCCAGAGTAGATAGCCACAGCTCTATGAGGCAGAAAGATCTGTTCTTTTTTGGATCTGTTTCAGTCTTGCCCATTAAAATGAGACCTACTAGCAAGCCCATCTTAGCCTCTGTTACTGTTACTTTTACTGGTAATCAAGACTTAATATTTCAGCATATGTAGATGCATAATTATATATAACTGGAAAAACAAAGGACCAAAAGTAAACAAGTGCAGTGGAAAATAAATTGCAATGTTGAAAGGAGATTAAACATTCAGGTGTAAATACAAATCTTAGTTGCCTGGCAGTTATAGACAACTGCTGAATGCCTGAAGAAACTGGGGAGGTATTGACCAAACTAAGAGATGGTGTTATATAGTCCTTTGGGACAGTTGTCTTTGGAGAGGTTCCCTTCTTCTCTGTTGCTTTACAAAGTGTTGAGCCCACAAATGGTAGCTTCAGCAGCTTCCTAGGCCACATCTTAATTCTATTTTTAAGGATTTTAGGGGATTCAGCCGTGGCTGTCTCTTGTTACTTTTGATCTACCATGACTTTTTTCTCTTGTTGCACTGGGAGCCAGGCTGCATCTGCTTGGATGCTCTTTAGACAGTCTGCTTCAGGGTAAAATAGTGTGGCTGGGAGCAAAGTGGACTCAGCTACCATCTCTTCCCAATCATGCTGCATATCCATGTTATTCTCAGTTTTTACAGCACTATTTGAGTGTCCGAATGAAACTTGTCATAGTGCTCTTTCTCAATATAATTTTGTCCTGTATGTCTCAGTATGGCTGCTCTTAACCTTTCTGAGCAATTTCACAAGCAATAATTTTTTTTGCCACGTTCTAGTGTGCTGTTGAGACCTCATTCTTATTGTGGGCAGCATCATAGCACATACCATAAAACCTTATGTGGACAATTATCAGTCTCTGTTTGTATATCTTCTGCAAGGAAGTATCTTGACATCCAGAAGTCTTCCTCCTGAAAATATTCTCCACTTTCTAATAGCTAGTTTTTGACTGAAATAATGAACAATGAAGAAGTATCTTCATAAAAGTTTGTTTCTAGGTACTGTTATTTGGGTGACCAAGAAAATTCTGAACACTGTAAAATTCATAACTGTAACTAATTTTACTCTGACAGATGTCCATATAATAAGTTCCTGAATATTGTCAAGTCCACATTGAAAAGGGCTAAATGAGTCATCATCAAATTTGCAGGTATTCCAGACACCCTGTGGTTTTGAGACTATCCCAGGCCTTGCAGCAGCAGTGTTGTCTTTATCACATTATCATGCCAGTTATTGAAACTAGAATTTGAAAAACAATGCAGAAAATATTTTTAAAATTAACCATGTACTATTTTTACACAGATTTTTCTACTCACTTTCAGAACACATGTAATTATGATGTAGGCTATAACGGTTCACTCACTTTTTTTTTGCAGCATTAATGTGTTTCATTTTCTTTCTGAAAAGGGGCTTTTCTTTTTCAGAGATACATTGATGAGCTCATTTTGCAGATGTGCAAATCGTAGCCCTAACAAACTGTGACAAGTCTTTCAGATTTAGGCGCTTTTTAAAATGTTTTTTACTACATCTGTTCTGTCATTGTAACTACTGCAAATGCAGATGGCATCTGTTTAAAATCCTTAACATGTTTTCTGCTAAGAAATTGCTGATTGTATTTAGTACTTATCTGTAATTTTATACCTCAGTCTCTAGACTCTTCTCTTGACTTTGTCTTTTGTCTGGTCAGGGTCTGAACTAAGCACTTTACCAACTGTGTCTCTTTTTTTCTTTTTGTTTTTTTTCCTTTTTCTTTTTTTGTGATTTCAACTAATTGAGTGTTTGTAAAAAGTATTGAATTAGCACCAAAAGAAAAAACGTGGGGAGGTGGGTATGTTTCACCAGACACAGCACAAAAGTTCATTCCAGTTTCTTTCTAGACTTCACCCTAGTGATCAAGTGGTGTTGTCTTTAATGGACTACAAGTGCCTTTTATGACAGGATTACTTGTCTTTAGGTGCCATGAAATTTTAATTTGGGCTTACATTAAGTAGTTGCTAGATTTATAAGTCTTCCTGCCTCACATTTGATTCACAAGCTCATGTAAAGAGATTTACGTATGTGAGAGGTTTCAACAGTGCTAAACACTTGCAGATCTATTAATTTCATTAGGATATTTTGAATGTTTAGTATTCAACTACCTAAATTTAAAAAGTGTGGCTTTCTTTGCTGCTGACTGGGAGAGAAAAACATTAGGCATTCTAGGTTTTTTTTTATTTTTTTTATTTTGCTGTGATATTACGCCAATCTAACTAGATGTCATTTTAGGAGGTCAGTCTTTCCATTTTTTGGCTTGCACAGCACTTCTGTGCCCTTTTCTCAGCAAATGCTACTCTCCCCTTGTTTTCTAGTAAAGAATTAAACTGAGGATATTCCCTGGAGTGGAGGAATGAAAGGAAGGTTGCTTACAAATATCTGCATCTTTTTAGTCTTCAGTCTTCACTGTTTTACAGATTTCATTTAGTTCACTGAAAGACTTCTTGCTGTCATAGTTCTCATAGTTAGATCTATTGCCACTTGATAAATCAGTAGCCACCATTTTACAGCATAGTTTTTCATGCCAAATTCATCAAGGATATTAGGGTTTTCTAGGTTGCAGACTCTTAGTTTTTCTGTTGGTTGTACATCAGAATGGTGGCTGCCAGAAATGCATGCTTTCTTCTGCTTTTAGTGTCCCATGTCTTGTCAAGTGTGACCATTAAACTCTTTCCTTAACAGTGCTGGGGGGAAAACATCACTGGCTGGAAGGTGAACTAAAAGCTGTAGTTGAAATTGCAGTAAAGTGGAATATGCATTAGACTTTTTGTTTTTAGAATGTTATAGTAGGCACTTAAGAAAAAAATGGTTAATAAGAAGTTAGCAGTTGGTCATCCGTGTGAACAGCACGACTGTTTGTCAAGTCACTTCACAGTCTTCACTTTCTTATATGTGTGTATTAAAGTCTCTGCCTCTGTGACCATAAAAACCCAGCTACATCTATGTCCTGCTGCTGTTCAGCTATCATAGATATGCATAGAGATTGGAGAGGATAGCCTGGAAAAGAAAGTGTCCAGGATGAGCACAGCTTGCTAAACTGCAAGCTTAGTGGGCACATGGGTCATTTGCAGTTTGGATACTTTAAGTTCTCAACACTCTGATGTTATATTTTGGCCAAAGTTTGGAGGAATAATTTTTGAATGATTGCTGGAGAGGGAAGATATGTCCCTTCATTAAATGGTAAAAAGATTTAGTCCTATTATAATAGTTGTAGAAGATGACTTACTTTTTTTACTAAAAATAACTAATAAAGGGGTTTTGAGGGATACTTTCTGTATGTAGTTATGATTAGGCTTTCCTTTTTCTAGGCAGTCTTATCTGCAGTTTTCTTCTGCAAATGCCTAATGGGAGTATTGTTAGATGATTGAGTAGGAATTAGCAATGTGCATTAATTCAATTCCCAGTTTCTTAAGTGTTGCAAGATGATCTCTTTTTTTCTTTTTCCTTCTCCCCCTGAGGGCATGTGAATGTGGTTTTTAGAAGTAATGATTTAAAATTTGTAGTCAGGTTAAAAGTAAGGAATTGTAAGCATTGTATAGAATTAGAAATGAGTCTTCTTAAAACATCTAATATTTATTATTTTTAAATGTTTGGTTTAACTTACTGATATACTATACTACACTAGAATTTTAAAACAGAATAACTGAAATAACTTTTTTAATTTTTCTGTATAAATATTGTAATTGTTTTTCAGTATCTGGGTCAGAACTTAGAATGAAATTGGGGAGATAATCTAATCTGTTTTTAAAACAGTAATAACTAATTAATGTTTATTTCCTTAATAACAGGTTGATTTGAAGTGTAATTCTCAGTTTTAATTTGCTGCTGAGTTTTTAAACATAGCCAAAAATATGTTAAGATATTTATTATTTTATTTATGGTATTTATTCTTATAGCATGTTAGTACACATACAAATAATGTACACATGCATAATGTGCTCAGATGTGAAAACTATGACAATGGTATTAAATTTTCAGATCTGATACAGTTAAAAAACTAAGTAATCATTCATTTACATGGGTAACGTTCTGATTTTCAGCATAGTACAAGGTAGCAAATGACTTTTCTAAGCCGTATGATTTGATCATATAGAATAATAATGGCACAAAAGAATTTTTTATGAAGGTTGTAAATGGCCAGCTGATAAGCACTGATTGAAGCTTCCTATGTTGGAAAGAAGGATTGAAGAAACAAAAAATTCAATACTTCTATATCTGATCACCACCATTAATGGTTATTTTCTATAACCCTAAAATGCTTAAACGAAGAAAACTATGCAAAAGTTGCGAAATCCCTTTAAAAGTGTAGCTTTATGATTAAAACACCACTACATGCAAGAGACATGTAATTCTGCTACTCAAAAGTTTTCTGTACATTTATTTGGAGACTGTGATGCCAATTAATTTGGTAAAGCTCAGTTTTGTATGCATCTTACATTGATCTCTTAATTATGCTAATAAATTGACGATTCACATCTTTACAATAAGAACGAAATTTATAGTTGTAAATGTCTTATTACATGGCAAAGTAATCGTAAAATTGACATTTAAAAGGTTTGTACATTAGAGTGGTGGCTATAACAGATGAAAGTTTATTTTCTTTAACTGCTTCACTTATGTCTTGCACTTGGAATTTTTTTGTCTTTATGTTTGGCTTCTTATAGTGATGTAGAATTCTCATTTTATTTAGTAGGAAAAACAGCCACAATACAGCTGTTACATTACTTTATAAGAGGAAGGTGATATTGGAAATATGGTCATATGTAAAGGCGCAAGAAATGGTGTAAATTTTTCTCAATCCACTTACCAGAAAATTGTGATTCAGATGCAGGTTCAAACTGGAAAATAAATTAGTGTGTCCAAACACCTTACACACAGGAGAATATAAAGGCAGAGTGTCTCCATTTCTTCTTAAATTTGAAGAAAATATTTATTGGTAAAACCTCGAGGTCACGGAAATTGTCGTCTGGCTTGCTGTGTCAGATGCCTCCCTGCTTAGCCTTCGAATGAGCCATGACCCTTAGCAGGAGAGACAACTTCTGAGATCAGAAAGTGATTCCATACAGAATCACAAATCAGCTCTGGGTTCATAACTTTGGGACCTTACTAACCGCGACAGATTTTAATCTGTCTCATGCAAAGAGCTTCATATTAAAAAACAAACCAACCAACCAACCAAAAAAACCCCACCCTGATCTCTGAACTAGTTCATCCCCACTGAAGAATTTTTGTTGAAGGATTTTTGTTGAGTCAAATAACAGCATAAGCATTTGAAATCCTTCAACTTATTTACAGAATGGGTAAACGCCACATCTGAAAAACTAGTTGTGGTAGTTTGTAGCTCTACTGCTCAATCTGTGTGTGTATGCCCTACAGTAACTAGTTTGTTTGGTGGCTGCATTTAGTAAGTACAATAGATATGCCATAATGTTTTGTGTGTCAGTGTATAAAATTAACATAGTGGGTGCAGCAGTGCGTCATAGTTTTAATATTGTGGGAGAAAAGTTTTCTTTAACAAATACAGTTTATCAGCTGAAATGTGTTTAAAATAATTTATAAATTAAATCCTGTAGGGTAAGGAACTAATTTTGGGCATGATTTTGTGACTTGTATCAGCATTATGTTTCAGTGCATACAATGTTATGGGTTCACTTAATTTTAGTTAAACTGTCTTGGTTTGAGCCAGGATGAAGCCAATTTTCTTTCTACTGAATTTTTTTTTTCCTTCTGTGAACTCCTTTGAAGCAGCACAGCAAGTTTTCCAGCTAGTGGACTGGTAATGCTTAAGTGTTTATAGATATTGCTCAGAGACCAAGGACACTTTGCTCTACTTTGTTGGATTTGTTACTTCAGACACAGGAGCAGATCAGTTCTATCTACAACCCTCCCATAGGGAGGAGCAGACTAGATGGACAGCAAAATAGGCCAGAGATATTCCATACATATGTATGCACGTAATTCTTGGTGTAAAGGTCAGGGATCACAGGTGTCAAGCCCCTTCTTCCCTTCTCTTCCATCCATGGTTGGTGTCCAGGCAGGACTCTGTCTGTCCATCACTGTTGATCCCCAGGCCGTGCATCCCTGACCCTCACACCTCTCCCCTCAGCTCCTGTCTGCTCTGCTGCTCTCTCCAGCAGCTCCGGGACATTTTGGGACTGCTCACAGCTCAGGAGATGCCAGGGGAGCTGCTGGGGGTGGGGTGAGGCAATAGGGTTTTGCACATTCCTGAAGATCCTTGTACATATTTGTACATATTTTCTTTTATCATTAGTTAATTACTTAATTAAAGCTGTCTAGTTTAGTTTTCAATCTGTAAAGTCTCTCCTTCATTCCGTGTCTCCTTTCCCCACCAGGGTGGAAGGGGGAGGGGATGGAGAGCATTACTGTCACTGGTTTAATTGCTGATTCTGAGTCAAACCGTGACATAAACATTTGAGTGTGGTCACAAATACGGATTTAAACATAGCAATAATATTAACCATGCTGAAGGTTTTCTAAGACTAGAAAAAGGGGAACATATTTTAGAAATCTGATCCTCGGTGCAGAACCTCTTAAAACTAACTTTAAAAGCTGGCTTGAAATGTTAATTTAAATCACTAAAACAGTGATTACCTAGAATAATTTTCTCTATATTTCAAACAAGATGAGATTTTTTTCTAGCCCTAATTTGCAGAGCACTGTTTTATAGTGCAGGGCGCTATTTCAACATTGACAGCCTTGTGTAATTGCAGCCAAATGTCTTTGTGAGTCATTACACTTCCTTATCAGTGTTGTTCACACATGCCATGAAACAGGGGAACAAAGTTTAAAATATTTGGCTTTTTAATTTTGTCTGCTTTCTTTATACTGTTTATGATATACCTGTACATGCAGATACTGTCTTCCCTTAGATTTTATCTTATGGCCTGCACCTAGTTGAGAAAGTTGAAAGTCAAATTTTGTATGTCACACAGCAGAAGGTAATTTCAACCTTGTATTCTCCCATGGGTGTATGCCTGCAATCCCTGGACAGCTAGCATTAATTAGAAATTAGCAGGGAGCAATTATGCTTCTCCTGGAGGATCTTTTTTAGCATAAATTTAAGATGAAAGAAAATGAGAAGCTGTGTTACTGCCACTCGTTTGGATTATTTTCTTACCTCTTTATGATGGTAAATTATAATAAAATATTTGTCAAACACCTGAACAAAAGTATTATGAAATTTCTTGGCATTTTTGGAATGTTAAATACTTTGAAGCATTTTGCTGAAATTTAACTATTTTTATGTCTTTTATAGGTGACTTTGAATTAATTAGTCTCAGCTCATACCAAACAGAATATAGATTGAACTTCTTAATTTTCCTTATTTTTCATCTGTTCTAATATACAGGATAGTTCTATATCTGAATACAAGCTAATCAAGAAAAAGGATTGTTCCTCCATTCAGCACATATCTGATTCAGCCCATCTGCTCTAAAAAGGGTAACAAGTCATATACCTACAAGCTACCTACTCATGTTCTATCATCTTTTCTGTAAATTAGATTGAGTTTTAACTTGAAGCAGGGTGACTATATATCAATAATATTAAAATAATATTAAAAATAATATTTAAAAAGTTGGTGCTGTGGACATGAAAATTATTAATACAAACTGATACAATTCCCAAAGTATGCATTCACAATAAAGAAAAAGAAATATATATGGAAAATGGTATTTGTAGTGAAAAGAAGTTTACATCTGTGGCTTATTTCAAAATCTAGTGCACACAGTAAACATAAGTTATAATGAATGATGTAATTTTACTCCTAGTACATCTACATTTGCCTTTCCAGGTCACTCTAGATTTATGGCATAGCATATATCCTTTCTGCAGAAAAAAAGTCTTTATTGCCATTATAATTTTTGCACTTTGATCAACAGAATAGTTAGTGCCTTTACAGAGTATTTCAGAGAGCCTGAATTGTCTGGGTTTTGTCTTAAAAAATATTTCAATTTTATATAAGATCAGACATGATTGTGTTAAGATTTATGTTCCTGATTGTTTTATGTGTTAAACATTCTATGGAGTTATATGGTAATAAGTCATAAAATAATTTTGTGCGCTTGGCTACCTAAAATTACTTAGGCACACTTTCTATAGAATGCAAAAATATCTGAGATATTTTGAGGGCATTCGTCATTAATGAGAATAGCAGAAGCTGAAGTCTGCCTTGTAACATATGTTTTCACAAAATACAGCTTCTACTTGGCAGTAATATAGCAAAGTACGGTAATTATCACATTAAGTGTTATAATATTTTCATGTTTTCATTAATAAAACAAATAAACATCTTTTCCCAAGGAAAATGTTCTGCTAACTCTTTAGAACAAAGAATTGCTTCATTGATTGAACTAAATGTACATTGAAATTACAATGATGTTCATGCAGCAATAGTGGCTGGGGATGTTTTATTCCTTTTTGTAATGTAGCATTTGTAGGGGATATGCTACAAGTCCCCTATCCCTTCCATAGAGTTTGCAGAGGAATTAATTGTTCTTTCAATGTCTCTTGAGTTCTGGGTTAAGTTAGAGCATCCTGCTTTTGCTCATTAACTCTGTCACAAAAATTTGTTTCAGACTCACTTTATATCCTCTTTTAATACTTTTGTTGAATTACTGTTATTAGTTTACTCCTTTATTTTTAAAGTTCTAGCCAGAGGTTTGTCCTCTGACATGCTGGGTTTTTTTACTTTGAAACAAGAATGTAATTTCTGACCTGGTATAGATTTGACTTTTCCTATTTGCCTCAAAGTGTTGTTTTGTTTTTTTAAAAATTTTGTGATGGGCATTCCTTTATAAAGAAACAAACTGCTTTTACTTTCCTATAGAAAAACACATTGCATCTCAATATCCTATCTTTCTGATAACTGAACCCTAAGCTAGAAACTCACAGTGGCATAGTCAGAGTACTTACTTACTAAATCTGAAGCTATTTTTTTTGTCAAGGAAATCACTCACAGTCCAAGTTTTCAATCACTGCAGTAGCACCTGCAGTGGCTCCACAGAAAGCTAAAGTTGAGGCCTTTAGTGAAGCTCAGCCCCAAGGTGCAAGAATGTGTGTTCTTATGCAGCTTTCTACCAAGTTCCTGAGACTTGAAGAAGGCTTGAAGAAATCTATTTGCAATGGGAAATGGTATCTTTGCAAGTTTGATAGATAATCATAGCCCATGCCTCTACTGAGACCCATTTTTGGACACTACAGATGACCGTAACTGATGCAAAATTACATTTTTCCCCAAAACTGGTTTGTTCTGAAATTATTAGCTGGGATTCTGATGCATAGGATTTTAAAGTCTTGTACCTTTCTATCCACTCATCCACAAGTACAATGTGTTTTAGACCTTTCAGTATATTTTGGGAGTTCACTACCATCCTTGTCTTTGAAGACAACTTATTCTTTAGCTAGAAGGAAAAAACAGGATTTGTGCTTTGGTGCTTGATTCTTCTTTTGTTGTTATTTTCCAGAAAGGCAGGGTAGCCTGTGTAGCATTTCCAAAATCCAAGATGACTTCCAAATTTGAGTTATTTTAAGAAACTAGATGAAAGTAGTGTTACAACTCATGAAAAGGCATCACCTGCTTTAACATCTCCTTCAGTTAGACCTTATGCAACTATGCTGTGGATTGTACTTTTGTGATTTTACATGCAAAGTGGGCACTTGGGGCTTCACTGAGATCTTTGCTAAATACTGCTATATTGGGTTGGCTGCCTTGGAGAAAGCTGTGTTCGCCATATCTCTCCTTCAGTCTTGATTCATGTAGAGGCTCAATGTACCTTTCTTCGGACTGTCCATGTTCTTGGATTACCTACAGTGACTGCAGACAGTCCAGCTGAAGAAGACAGATTATTTACTGTGCTGGTTTGGTTTTGTGAGTTTTTTTGGTATCGGGGGTGGGGGGGGAAGGGCCCCAGGGGCTGCTCCTGTAAGAAGCTGAGAAGCTGCCCCTGCTCCAAACCCAGCCAAGGACAACAAATGCACCTCTGTGATTAACATACGAAAGAACTGAGAGGAGACCTGAACAGAGCGAGCAGTTAAATAAGAAGAGCTGAGCTGGAGAGGCAGAGCAGTGCTGGGTGGTTGGTGAGGAAGAAGGGGCAGAAGGTGCCCAAGCAGAAGTTTCCCTGCAGCCCATGGCGAGATGGCAGCTGTGCCCCTGCACTCATGGAGGAACATGGTGGGACATTCCCTGAAGGTGCCAGGAGGGATGAACTTGGTGGCTGTTCCCGAAGCCCCCGTGACTCTGTGGGAAGCCCAGGCTGGAGCAGCTCTGGACCTCGTGGGAAGGACTCAGGAAGGAGAGGTTCCTGGAGGACTCTCTGCCATGGGAGGGACCCCGTGGGGAAGCAGGGCAGGACTGTAAGGAATCCTTCTTCCTGAGGAGGCAGGAGCAGCAGGAACCACCAGCCTGTGAACTGACTCTAAACCCCATCCCCTGTCCCCCTGAGCTGCTGGGGGGAAGGAGGGAGAGAAACCAGGAACAAAGGGATTTGGGCCCCGGAAGAAGGGAGGGGTGGGGTAACATCTGCAAGCCCTGCCCTGTCTGTGTCTGTGTCCTGGGTGTGTTTGATTAGTGTGAAGTGAAATTATTATTTTTCCCCAAGTTGAGTCTGTTTTGCCCGGGACCTTAATGGGTGAAGAACCTTCTTGTCCTTTGTCTCAACCCATGAACTTTGTCCTCCTCACCCCAGAGTGTGTGTGTGTGGGAAGCTGAGTGAGACATGGGGCTGTTCCTTTGTTGTCATGTTGGCCCCAACCACATTATTGGCAAGCCAGGCAGGAGGGAGACAAGGAACCATGACATTTACTTACCCATTAATGTTTTTACTTTGAGATACACTATCTACACCCTTAAACGTTCAATTTAGCTGTGTATCTTTAGACTTAAATCTCATCTGTGGATTCTTTGAGGGGCACTGAGCTACCCCTCTTTACTACATGAGCTACTGGCTGAAATAGATGGGCCTGATGGACATCCCATTGGATACTGCTGTCATGATAAACATCATAGTTCAGAGTGCTTGCATTATAGCATTGTGTGATTACATTTAGGTAACTCATGTTCTCTGAAGTGGTGAATAGGTAGATAACTGGTCTTTGTCTTGTGGCTGCTTTGTTATTTTTTGTTAACACCAATCCAAGTGCCAAAGAGATGGCATTTTTTTATTTTGAATATTTTGTTTTCCCCTAAACATCAAAATACTAACATTTAAGCCTATTTTAGGCTGTGTGTCCTAGAACTGTAAACCAAAATATTTTTCAAATTATGTTCTTTTCTGCTAAGGTAAAACATAAAAACCTTTAGTCAGATACTTAACTACCCTGCCTTTAATCCATTTTTGTCTGAGGACATCACTGATGTCCTTTTATAATTATGTTTTTAGAGATTTTCAGTTCTGTTCCACCTCTTGCATAAAATCTCATGAGTATTGTGGGTTTTTTATTTTTACCAGCTCTTTGGTGATTTCCTGAAGTTTTAACATGTTCCCCACTGTAAGGCTAATACCAGTTCTTGAGCAGGTGCCTTTCTCCATGTTGATTCTCATTTCCCTTTCAGTAGTAATCATGCTGCCTAATCTAATTGTGGGAGCCTCAGGGATGCTGTTTAGGTTCTATGACTCCCTGTGCCAGGTCATTCTCTCTTACCATTTCAAGATACAAGAGAATCTGTTTCCCTCAATCTTCAGATATTACTCTCATGCTTTGAATGAAGTTGGTAGACCCAGCTGGTAGTGATCCTATCTCTTACCTAGTTACATAGATTCATATATCTGAAAATACATTAATCCTCCCAGCTACCTTTTTACTCATCTTCCACTGCTGTTAACTTTTCCTGAAAACTTATTCCCTAAGTGCAATTTTCATACAACACCTATGCCAGTTTTAATTATTTGGTGATGCCAGAGAGCTTTGTTGCCATAATTGGAATGCTGTCATATCTTTCAATTCTTCATAAAACGTATTTTTAATTTTTCTTGATGTTTATTCAGTGATAACAGCATGCTGTTGATTTTGTGTGCTAATTCTCTTTTAACTTTCAGTTGCAGATATTTTCACTGTTAGGTTAAAGCAAGTAACTGCTCACAATGTCAGATTTCCTTAGTAATTGTTTCTCCATATTATGAGTTTACTAACTTTAAAAGATTAATTTTCCATATGTTTTGCATCTTTAAAATGTGGTAACACATTTACACTGTGTCTGCTCCACTGTGTAATGGAAGACATCTGACACATATAAGCTCAAAATGTTTCAGGTCCCCACCTTTCAGTCTTTTGCTTGAATAGCTGGGGTGGTTTGATTTATCTTTTCAAACTTTTAAATTTTATTTGGAGCTCATGAATTGCTTTGTATTTGTGGGATAAGACAGTAAGCTGATCTGTCTCCTTATATTGGTGTGCACTATTCCTTTTAAGTTTGCCTGAAATGTTTGGGGTTGTCCCTTTTAGGGAGTCTACTTTTAGGCAGCAAAGCTACTGCTTCAATAACTTGGAGAGTTGTGACTTTGTACAGCCTCTCAGAGTTCTTCAAAACTTTTCAAGGAATGCTTGTATTAATTACTTCCATTGACCCCAAAGTACTAAACTGATTTTGCCTTTTACAAAAAAATGTTCTTAAAGTCTAGACAACAGAAACTGTTTCCAAAGTGTTACGAACAAAAAGTGTCTGAGAACCTGCTTAGTTGGGGTCATCTTTTTGAAAGGTGAACTAAGAAGATTTTAGAGTTGCTTTCCTTGTAATTTTGCTTTTTCTGCCCAACTGTATAGCAGAGTAAGCCCGTTCCTCTGTTTGGAAGTGAAGCCACAACATTTTGCTCTAAATTACTTTAACAGTCTTATATTCTGATTTCACCTGGCGTTTAGGTATGCCTGAGAACAAACCAGATATTTTTTACAGTCAGTCTGCTACCCTCCAATTAACTGAACGGACTATGCTTGCTTATAAAGAGTGATGTTTCTGCTGTGATTTCTTCAAATTCAGGTTGCTATGACAACATATCATTAATGAGATGAGACAGTAATCTACAGACAGTATTTGTTGTGTGCTGTCACTCAGCTGATGCCCATGTAACTTAACAGTCATGCCCAGCTCCTTCTGTATACTGTTCCAATGTGGGTTTTTTTACACAGATGAATAGTTCTTTACACACACTTTGGAAAATTTGCTTCAGAATTTCTGTAAAGTAATTCTTGCAAGGTAAATTCTCTGCTTCCCACTGAGCCAAGTTATGTTGCATTGTGTTGATTGAGAACATGATTTACGCTTTCTTATCACACTTTCACTAGTAAAGCACACTGGATTTCTTTTGAGTGAAGGTCATGGGATTTGACTTAATGTGGAAATAGTGTTGCTTGTGAGTGTGAAGTGTTACCTCTGAAAATTTAATTCTGAAGCTGTATAGGATTGTGTTTTGAGCACATCACATTATGTCACACTGTTCTGAACTTTTAGAGCTGCATTGTCACCTTTGCCAGTGTAAGATGAAGTAAAAGTGAAAACCTTTGAAGTTACATGATAGGAGCTTTGAATCTTCATGGGGTGGGGAGAGTTTATATGTGGGATTTTGAGCCAACTATGATGCTAACTCTTACTGACCCTTCCAGTCTTTTAGGGTCCTAAGGACCCTCTCTCTAGGTGTGCAACACCATGCTAGGGTCTCCCAAACCATAACAGATTTTGAGCCAAATATGACTCTAACTCTTTAGAACTGAGAAATTTATTATTAGTCTTCAAATTAGTTTTTATGCTGCTCACAGAAGCCAGTTCCCCATACAACCCTTTTTTCCACACAGTCATATATAAATATTGTTCCTTAAGGAAAATAAAAGTTTTAGAGTAGGGATAGTAAAAGTTTTTGACCTACCAGGTCTCCCTTTCATAAAGCCATAAATCTCCAGCCTATATGGAAATGTTGTCCAGTCCCCTATATCCTCTATGCAGCTGTTAGTCCTGAAAGCTATCTGAGCCACAGGTTTGCAGTTTGCAGTTTGCAGTTATGAACCTCCCTGAAAAGGATGCAGAATTACATCCATCCATCACTCTCCAAAATGCTATTATGTTTTGATATTTTTCTATTCTGTTCTTAATTTCAAAATCCATCATCTTAAATATCAAATTGACCTTGTACACCATTAGTCTTTTCTTCCATATTTAGACATTGAAACTCTCTTTTTTTCAGCAATAGTAGTGTCCCACACTTTTAAGTGGTAAGCATGTCTGAAAATTAGACCATTTGCATTTTGTGAGGGATACAGTCTCTGAAGAAGTCACATTTAAGAATCTGTAGCAATGTAGAGCAAGAGCTGTCTGGTGTAAAACTGCAGTGCTTTTTAGTTATAGTAAGAGTACATTAATTATGTTTTAAATGTCTCTGACTGGCATTTAGGAAAACTACTTTCAGCTGCTAAAATCTTGCCCTGGCCAACGTGTCTGATTCTCTGTCTCTCCTGTATCTGTGCTTCTGCAATTTAATTTAACACCTTTTGCAAGTGCTGTGTTGATAAACATGTAGCATATATGCTTCTGTGTTTTGGATGATCAGCTGGTGTAAGTTGGATTTCATTAGGTGCTTAGAAAATTGAGATTATGTTAAATTTAGCGCACATAATTCATGTGTTGTTAACTGTGGTTTTCTCCACAACTTTGATTCTTCCCATGTAGGTGTTTGCAACTGGAAGACTTTTTATGTTATGATTTCTCACAAAAGAAAAGGACAAAAAAAAATCCAGCCAAATTGTTTGTATAGCTTGTGATGTGAGAGAATTATGTCTCTTTTAAATCTGTAAACTGTTCTGGGGTAACTTTCAAGCTGAGCATGTTTTTCTCAAAATCTGCCTTGCTTTAATGTCTTTCTTGCCAGGACGCATTCTTCTCTCTTTCTCTCTGCTGCAGAAGTTCTTATTATCAATGATCTTGAACCAAAAGCTTGGAATAAAACATCTGCCCTAATGGCAATTTTACTTCATTTTCTTCCTTAGTCCATTCTTGTTTCTGCTTCAGATAGAGGTGTTAAATTCTCTGTTACAGTCTTCAAACTTGTTATGCTACTACTCCTTTCACAGCTTCAGTTCCCTCCTGCCCCATACTGCTGGCTTTGGCCTGTCTTTGAAATGTGCTTGGCTGTCTTCTTGTTGCCAGTTCCAGCTTATTTATTTTCTAAAACTTCGCCTTGCTGGTGCATTTCTGCACAAAGTTGTTCACTTCTGTCAAATCCATACTTGAAGGGGGAATAATTTAATAAGGAGTGGGCTATTGCTCCCCAACTATTTAATATCTAGCTTAAGTCAACAGTACAGTCCTTGACTTTTTCAGGTGGCATCTCAGCCGAGGTTTATTTTTCAGATAACCTGTACATATTTTTCCAAATTTCTATTCAGTAATAGCTAAGAAAGAGATGAAGGCTGATATTGTATTGAAGAACATGTAGATATGCCGGTAAATCCAGGCTTTTCATATGAAGCAGGTAGAGTGTGACTCAGCATAATGTTTGTATGTCTGTGGAGGAGAGAATTTGTTTTTTCATCTTTTACTTGTCAGTTTCTGTTTTCCCAT
>NW_009954492.1:440207-453202 GCF_000747805.2 Chaetura pelagica
GAAAGAGTAGTATGAGTCCTGTTTTCCTGAATTTTAACACTGATCATATTATCAAGGGATTTTTCCCAGTTTGTTGGTCCTGTTGCAGACTGCTCTTAAAAGTGAATGTCAGAACATGGCTGCCTTAAATGTATTTTAATGATTTGGAGTGTAACACTTCTCTAGGTGTGCAATGTTTACCAATGCTGTATTTGCATTTACTTTTACTACCTTCTTACTAAAAAACAAATGAACCCAAACATGAAAGAAAAATTTAAAAAGCACATAGTTTATCTAAATTCTAGAAATACTTTAAGATTTTTATCTCATTGTGTCTGTATTGTTAAATGCTGTCAACACCCCTCACAAAAAGGATCTGTTACAAAGTGAAATATTACTGTGAATATTAACAGGGATTATCAGAGACATGACAGATCTGTCACACAAAGGAAATTCAGGACTCTTCATTCTGGAAAAGTTCTGGTTGATACAGACTAAAACAGAGGTCAATACAATCATGAAGGTGAACAAAGTTGTTATGGGTCTCTCCCAGTCTAACAATTAGGGGACATCTGATTAAATTGATGGAATCAAGTGGCAGGCTCAAAGGAGAGAGTGGGTTTTTCTATTTATTTTTTTTTTCTTTTGAGTGTTTATGATGCAGAGGAGTTTAGATTTAAGGGGACAAGTTAATGGAGGAGAAGTCCAGAGGCTACTGGTTACAAAAAACACACTCTCTGACAAAATCCAGTTGTTGGAAGTGAGGGATT
Organism: Chaetura pelagica; assembly: GCF_000747805.2. Taxonomy (NCBI): domain Eukaryota; kingdom Metazoa; phylum Chordata; class Aves; order Apodiformes; family Apodidae; genus Chaetura; species Chaetura pelagica. The sequence goes on from NW_009954492.1 coordinate 440,957, forward strand.
CTGGGGGCCTCTACATCTTAAACACTTCCCTGGACTGCTGCTGCTGCCCACTGCTAGCAGTAAACTACTGGGCTTAGGAGGTTCTTTGGTCTGGTCTGTCTTATCTTGTATGTCCCTGACACATGACAGTGCAGTAGATTATAGCAGGGGGGGGAAGACAAGTTCAGAAGGATTTTTCATTTTTTAATTAGCATTTGTTAATGGAGCACTGCTTGCAATTTTTTCGTTTGGTTTCATCATGCCAAAAAAGGCATGTTAATCTTATTTTATGTGCCTGATTTGTGTGTCAGATTGAAGAGCTAAATGACTGCCACTGAAACAGACTTGGATGGGTCCTCAGCATCCAAGATGTTTAGTATTGGTGATAAGCATTGTGTCAGACTGAGAAAAAATATATATTCTCAGCTACTCATGGCTGAGATCCTATTATTTCTGGCCATGCCTGACAGCTCTAATGTTAAACAGTGAAGGGTCATAGAAAATTAGAGTAATTTCAATGGCTGCTTTAGTGCAGCAAACATTAAGTCAGCTCTCAAGAACAGTTCCCTGGTGCAACCCTTAATAAATTCAAACTTTATTTTTAGTGATGACCTTTAGTAATGTGAGCCTTGATCCATTGAGATGCTATTCACTTTTGATGCATCTCCAAATCCCTTTTTTATGCATTTTAAATCAACACATGCTTATTCTGAATTTATGCGTGTGGATAGACAGAGAGATGTAATTTAAACACATCTGTTCAAATATGCATTTCAGATCAACTTGGTGCTGGTTCTCATAATACGGCTGAGTTTTTGACGGCTATAATATCCCTAAAGTACACAGCAGATGGTATTTATTAGAGATTGAATGGAAATGAAGTTTAAGAATGTTGAGCTTTTTGTCTTAAGTCACTCATTTTTTAATCATAAAACAATAATGATCTGAAGTTATAAATCTGTAATGGAGTTTAGTAAAATGTTTCATTTTTATGGGAAGAGCACAGCACCTTATATTTTAATGAAGTTAGTCTAAGCCGTAACTGTTTGAGTTTCTTAGGAAAATTGATAATGAGAAGTATTTTCTTATAAAACATTTGGGTTGCATCTAATAGGAGCTCTAGCAATCTTCACTAATTGTTTAAAGAGAGTAAAATGTGTGCTTTTCTTCATCCTCAGGCAGTGAGCTGTGCTAATTATGAAATGCACTTTTATGTAAGTCACTGTTCCCCAGCAACACAGACAGACCCAGTCCCTGACTATACCTTCTGAAGTTCAGGTCTGGAAATTAGGCCTCCTAGCTGCCTCCAGGTGTCATTCAGCCCAGGTGCTGAAAGAGCTCTTTTGTGGGCAAGAGATGGGCTTGGAAAAGAACAGGCATAAAAAAATACCCATTCTCACTCTCATTTAAGCTCTGAGAGCTGTTAGGTTTGTGCATCTTGATCACAGCTACCACTGTACAGCCTGTGTGAGGTGACTTACGTAAAACCACTAATGACCCTGAAGTTCAAAACCAGCCTCTTAAGCTGCACTTGCAAATCAGTTGGAAGTTGCTGCCGAATGCATGCAGTGACTCTGTAGCTGACCTAGGCTTAAGATGTCATTTCTGCTACCCCTGAAATATAAAGTTTCTTCACTACCAGTCACCTCTGAATTAAATGGTAGGATTTATGGTCTTGCCACTAATTCTTCTATGTGTGCATGTGCATACACCCTTTTCCAGAGAAACCTGCAGGGATACTCTGAAAAAATACTCTAGAGGTTTCTCTGTGGTCATGTCTGGTTTTTGTTTGTCTGTTTTATTATTTTTAAAAAACACACAACAAAAACAAACAACACAACAAAACAATAACAATGCGGCACTGCCATTTCTTTGTCTTGTTTGTGGCATCTTAGGCATCAGTTTCAGGGACATAAGTTGTGAAAACCGTTTTTTTAAAGTCTTAAAATTATGCATTTTACACACATGAAGAAAATATTACTTAAACATTTGCTGGGATTCAGTGTTTCAATAGTTGAGTGAAAGTAAACAAGTAAATTGACTTATATGAAGCCACTATAGACTTTTACAAAAAAAATAACAAAGTTCTCTTCACTTTCATGCAGACAAACTGCAAGGTGAAGGAGAACTGATTTGTGAGACAACCTGGAGTTGTGAGAGGCAGTAATAGTCAGCATTTAAAAATATTTTAAGTAATATAATTGCTTTGCTGTGGGAGCACGTACACAAATAAAAGATGTCAGCAGGTGTCCTGCCAGGGTGGAATCTCATGCTATTGTATTTAATAGAAATATATACACCATAAACAGGTCCAAATCTGCAAAAAGTAATCAAAACAGAAGGCCTGAATGACTAATATGCAGCACAGTTTAAAAAACAATGACGTTTAAGCATGGTAGTTTATTAAATAAACTTTTTTCTTGCACTGAATATAAGCAGCTTTCTTTTTTAGAGTGAGGCCGCAGCTTTCACCCATTTCTCTATGTGATTGTATCTGGCACACAGCATCTGGATGTAATATACATTTAGTTTTTTTCCAATACAGTTTATTACACATTTAATAGAAATTCAATCAAAGTGCAGTAAATTAATCTTTTCAATTGGCTCAATCTGATGAACAGTTGGATAGAAGCAAATATAAGGTCCCTCAGACTTAAATGAAGCTTGAATTAAAAGATATTAATGCTAACTATAGTAGACTGGAAATTTATACATTACATTATTTATATTTATATTCATTTTTATATTTCTAGAGGTTTGACTCCCTGGCCATGTTCACTCCAATATCTTGCCACCTCTCTTTTCTTTTATATTTTATTGCAGTCTGTCAAATATCTGTCCGGTCTTGCCATCTATACTTTTGTTGCTAAATTTTATAAGAGTGTTTTAAATTTCTTTAGAATTTGTGGTTGGATCTTCCCTACTTATCCAACATGTAGATGCAAAATCTTCTACTGTTTGTCCTGATAATTTTGATTATGTTATTATGTGTCTAGAGCAATTGGACACTGGAAAAAGAAACGGCAGCATTAAATAGAATTGTATATAAGAATTAATAACATACATTCTGCAGTGAACTTGATAGTACTGCTTTTTTTCTTACATCAGTTTCTTAAGTATTAATGGTCATGATACATATATATAGCTGCATTTGGATATGCAGTCTTGCCAAATGATAGTTTGTATCTAGCCTGTAAGGCTTATCATTTAAAAGACTTCACACAGAAATGTTAATGAATGTCTTTTGTCATTGAAGCGAGGTACTTTCCAGTTTCACTCTATGTGTAAATCAGTTGAGCAACTGATAGGAGGGTTTAAAAGAGCTCCTTTTTCTGTCACAGGGGTTTGAACTTGTACATCCTGGATTACTTTTAAACACATATGGAAAACATTACTAAGAAAAACATTGTCAGTGGATATCTATTTGTTAGAAGTCTGTACATCCATTGCATAATTTAAGGTAAATAATAGACTGAAAAAGATTGAAAATCCCTTCTTCAGAAATTATGTTCAGGTTTACTCCCCTAACTCCGGACACTTAAATTAAGAGTATATTTTGCTGTGCTCGATTCATAGGCCATGGGGAGAGGAGAATCATAGGAGGGTTTCAGATCAGAAGGAGGCTGAATCTCTTCCTGCAAGTGTGGCTCCATTCTCAGGTTAATCTCCATATATAGTCGAGAGAAGTAGGGTGAGGTTTCATGTTGTTAACTAGCCTTTCAAAGAGGCAGTGCTTCCAGCTGAGCAGTCTGTTTCTCTTGTGCTAGCTCCAACTCCTGTGTCTCCTCAGTGAGCAATTCAAGATTAGGTCAGAAATCCCAGAAGACTCAGGCCTTGCAGAGAAAAAAGAAACAGAGGAGGAAAGAGCTTCTGCAGGACTGTGTGTGGTCACGGGGAAGATGCAAACATTACATCTTTTTCAGCTCAAACACAAAATGGCATGTTGAGATATCTGATAGAGTTTGCAATTATGCTTGAAAGACCAACTCTCAGATAACCTCATTTTATCCATTAACATTAATTTCATTTGCAGGTTCCCTAAACAGGCATATAGTGCAGAGAGGTTCTAAAATATAAAATAACATATGAGGCTGAAATAACATTTCAGAGTACATTGGTTTTATTTTCATAAGAATTGCCCTTTTATTTCCTAACATTTTTTTCAATGCAGATTTCTAATTTATGAATAAAGAATTTGCTAGGTCATCAAGTTTTTTGTTTTGACCTTAAGTGCTGTAGATTTCCCAGGCAGTTCATGTACCTTTTGTAAGAACATACAGTGTTTTAAATATATTCATGTAGCTATTTATTCTAATCCAGTATTTTGTTGTACTGGGAGGTGTGGAGGTGGAGGATCTTTGTTAGGAGTGAGCTGATGGCTTTAAGTCATTGCTGAATTTAAATATTAATTCCTGGAGGGGAAGTAGGAGGAATATGTGATCATGCAAAAGAATTTCAGATGGCCACATGGTAGGTGAAGGTGAGGATGAATTGCATTTTAGCTCCTTTACATAATTTCTTCCCTGAGCATGATTTGGTTTGTAATGATTTTTGCTGAAGGAAATGTTTGCTATGACTAAAACCACATGAAATGATCCATGTAACACCTGAATCCTAGCAAGTTCTACACTTTTGCTGCTAGTTTTCTTAGACCTCTGTGAAGGTCCATGAAGCTCCACTGAAAACAGTGAAAATGGGGTGAGGGTGGGTATTACTATTTTTATTTTTGGCAGCTTGACATTTTTATGTCTTTCCTAAATCAAATTAGTACGGATTTTGCATTTCACTCCCAAGTTACCTTCCATCAAGAGTTCTCTAACTTCCCTCTGTTAGAAATTTGGTGTATGGTAATATACTGCTAGTCCTATTTCTCTTTTCTCTAACATTGGTGACTAAGTCCTCTGAGCAGAAAAAAGCAGGGAAGTTCAGTTCATTTGTCACTGTGAAGGTATGACTGCACTGTTTGCTGGTTAGTATTGTGCAACAGAGATACCTGAGCAAACAGAGCTCCAGGAACTACATAGCTGTAGTAGCACAGAGCTCACTTCAGACTGATTTCTTCTTCCAGGCTTCCTTAGAGCTAACTCAGATACCTGCAAGCTCAGAGGAGGCAATTCTCATGGCAGTAGTTACCCACAGCAAATTTTTTTGCTTACCCATGACTTTACTTCCAGGCATCAGCCACTCCTTTTGGAAGTAGAACAATTTTTTCTCTGACCTAATAGACTGACTTGGTTCCTCTTCAGGAAGAGGGTAAGATCTTGCATTTCTTCCGTGTCCTTCAAAGATATTTGTTCCACTTTTCTGTGGGGTTTTGGATGTCTGTCCTCTCTGCACTTGTTCGTGGTCATTTCTAGCTGTGCTGGTCCTTACAGCATCACACTAAAATGGACACTTCCTTACTGTAAGATGAAGTAATTGCTTCTTTTTGGGTGGTAAGAACTGCCTGAGATGATGATGGTTGTATTGCTGGTCTATTACAGGATGATAGAGCATAAATCTACTTGAGTAGATGGAAGGGATTTATCCATGTAGAGGGGACATAAAGGAGAGAATGTTGAGGAACTTTAAGTATTAGTGCTGTATTATCTTATGCATTGCCTGAATTATTCCTCAAATTAATATTTTTTTTCTGAAATTCCCTAATTTTATTGTCAAATGTTTAAACTGACAATTGACTTGTGGCTGTTTATTCTTAGTTTCTAAAGTTAAGTGAATGGACGTGATCATGTGTCTTCAGAGAAAAAAATCTAACAAGATTTATGATTCCCAGAAAAATAATTGCACACAATCTTTGTAGGCATTTGTCAGGATCATGGAGCTTTAAATGCCTAGAGAAGTTTACATCATTTTATGTTCAGAAGTATTGAAACAGACTGACCACCTCCATTAGCTAGGCAATGAGGACCATCCAGACTTGTGTATATTTGAAGCAAATTTCTGCTTTTAAAAAATCATTTTATCTTTCATAAGGACCACTGTATATCCTTGGTTCACTGAACAAGGTGTTGTGGAGCTTCTTTCTATACTGAACCTAGAAAATGTTTGTTGCAATTGATTTTTTTATATGTAATGCAAATGCATTCATATAATAAACGTTACCAAATGCTTACTGGGGATATTAAGCAGTTTTTTGCTTTGTTTTCTTCAGAATACATAAACTGCATTTAATTTGATAAAGTGATGTAATACTGGCTGATGCACCAGAATTTGATTCTTGTGTAATTTTGGATCGTATTTCATAGCTGGTACAGCTATGAAACATCTGGTGAAATTATGCAATTGTGGAGGTTTGGTTTGGTGGGGTTTTGGTAGCAGGGGAAGGGCAGCAGGAGTGACTCCTGTAAGAAGCTGAGAAGCTGCCCCTGCTCCAAACCCAGCCAAGGAGCCATTAGAGGGACAAGAGATGCACCTCTGTGATTAACATATGAAAGAAATGAGAGAACTGAGATAACACCTGGGCAGAGTGAACAGTTGGAGAAAAGAAAAACTGTGCTGGTGAGGCTGGTGTTTGGTGAGGAAGAAGGAGCAGAAGGTGCCCAAGCAGAGGTTTCCCTGCAGCCCATGGCGAGATGGCAGCTGTGCCCCTGCACTCATGGGGGAACGTGGTGGGACATTCCCTGAAGGCGCCAGGAGGGAGGAACTTGGTGGCTGTTCCCGAAGCCCCCGTGACTCTGTGGGAAGCCCAGGCTGGAGCAGCTCCGGGCCTGGTGGGAAGGGCTCAGGAAGGAGAGGTTCCTGGAGGACTCTCTGCCATGGGAGGGACCCCGTGGGGAAGCAGGGCAGGACTGTAAGGAATCCTTCTTCCTGAGGAGGCAGGAGCAGCAGGAACCACCAGCCTGTGAAGTGACTCCAAACCCCATCCCCTGTCCCCCTGTGCTGCTGGGGGGAAGGAGGGAGAGAAACCGGGAACAGAGGGATTTGGGCCCGGGAAGAAGGGAGGGGTGGGGTAACATCTGCAAGCCCTGCCCTGTCTGTGTCTGTGTCCTGGGTGTGTTTGATTAGTGTGAAATTAAATTATTATTTTTCCCCAAGTTGAGTCTGTTTTGCCCAGGACCTTAATGGGTGAAGAACCTTCTTGTCCTTTGTCTCGACCCAGGAGCTTCTAGTTGGCCTTTGTCCTCCTCACCCCAGAGTGTGTGTGTGGGGAGCTGAGTGAGCGGCCGTGGGGCTGCTCCTTTATTGCGTTGGGCCCAAACCACAACAGCAATAAAGGATTTTGTTATTCTTTGCTTCAGATTGTCAGAGCAAAGATAATTTTAGTTTTCAAGTGTATATGAGCTTTATATATTTCTGCAATTATATCTTTTTCCCTGTGTTTTCATTAAGAAATCGTGTTTCACGTATGGAACTAATGGTACTTATTTTTGTTCATCAGTGCTTTGAGAAAGGCTAAAGAGCTTGTTTTTTATCATTAACTGGATTTTATTCTGAGTGAAATCTCATGCTTTTCTCCCCTTTTAAAACTACTTCTTTAACAATATTATCAACAGTGATATTAAAATGCAATATGCAGTGTCATATTTTAGGCAGTCATACTGGATTGAACTGTAATTAATTGCTGTTGCTGAATACACTGTGGTCCTTATTCTCCTTTCATACTCTAGCTTTTCTTTGTGTGTAATAATTCCATCCTGGAAAAAATCTAATTACAAAGATAATTAACACCTTATCACCAAATGGATTTTAGACATTTGTAGAGTTTATGAATTTTTAAAATATGTAATTTACTTTTAACTGAATGACAACTGGTGTTATGGAGAAGAACATATTTTATTTTATCTGTCTTGATTGAACCTTAGAATTCATGTTGCTATAGAAACAACCAAACCTTTATAAAGGATAGTATTACTACTACCATTGGTAATAAATTATTTGACTGTTGCCAATAGTGTCATTAAAATGGTTGAAATAACTTCATTTAAATGGTTTTGTCAAACATAATGAATGCTCTGTTCATGATCTGAGAAATTGCAGCTGACATTATGTGATACTAATTTATAAAGTAATGTACTTTTTCCTCCAGAAGCTTACTATTAATGCACAGATTTGTAATGTGAATAAAATCACATTGCAGAATATAGTGCTCATCTGCTTACTCAGTCCTTAAAGCTAATGAATGTTATTGTTACCTGATATCAAGCAGAACTTCGTATCTTGCAGTTTGTCAGCCTTAAGAAGAAAGCAATGGCAATTGAGGCTGTTTAGCCACCAGCTCTCAGGATTTTTGCTGTTCTGTGCCATATTCAGCTTATGCTTCCCAATTATTACTGGGCTAAGTCCTTGAAAATGTTCAGTTTTATACTGGTTCGATTTGGCATTCATATGCCATGTTTTAACTTCATCTCAAATGATGGAGTCTGAATTTGTGAACCCAAAAAGGAATTGAAAGAATTTATTTTTCATAAGGAAAAGGTAAAATAATATTCTAATAATAAGATGTGTAATAAATTCCTGTGCAGCTAACTATATATTCAGGCATATGTAAAAAGGAGGCCCAAGACATTTCCTTTAATGTAAGTGCATTGCCAACACTTAAATAAATTTTTACATTAAAAAAAAGTCACAAAAGAGATTTGCTACCATATACTGTTTGTATGTGTATATGAAAGCCTCTGTGGTAAATATAAGCTGTGCATGATCTAATACTTCACCTCATCAAATTACTAAGAACAATATTCTCTGCTTCCCCTTTCTTGGGTTTTTTTGCCAGCAGATTCTCCTGTTCAGTACAGTTCATTGTTGCAGGAAGTTTCTATTTCAGATATTAAGATTTTAGTTTCTTCACTCACTGTAACCACAGCATTATTTTTTCTGTGATGTGCTGTCTAATAAGAAATTATTGTTCTCTTTGGCCATTCAAATTTTTTGTAAGAGTGACTTGGATTGCATGTGTTTGTATTTACAGTTCTGCTGTTTCTTGTTCTGATGAGGGGAAGAGAAGCCTTCCAGCCATTTCCTTAGGTCGGATTTAGTCTTGGAGACCCCTTCTTAAGCTCAGATGTGAGCTTTGCTTGTGGCAGTGGTCTTGTGCCCTGCACCCCTAGAAGAAGCTGTCTCAGCTCTTCCCTTGCCTGTAGCCTACTCAACTGTAGAATTAGTTTGGAAGGAAACTCTGGAAGTGTCAGTTATTTCCCCCACTTGAAGCAGGGTCGGCTTTAAGTCAGATACCACCAATATCATTATAAGGTTCTTATTTTTCCTTACAAATAATATTTTCTCCAGTTCATCATTGTTACTGATAGTGTAGAATCAATTGTGTTGTAGATACATCTCTGTTGTTAGGGAGTACTATAAATTTCTGCCTCTCTGCAGAGGAGATTTATCATAATTCCCACTTAACACAAGCAGGCTGAATACAAAACAGTGCTGTGGTTTCCCAGTTTCTCATAGGGCAGTGGTCATCCAGCCAGCTAGCATCAGGTTTTGAAAACTGAGTTGGTATCTCCTGGGTCCCATGGAATGCTCTATAAGTACCATGCAGTAAATTTCTTGGTTGTAGGACTTACTCTTCTGGGTCACGTCACAGAATGAAAAAAGGGCTGAGATTGGAAGGGATTTCTGAGGTCATTTTGTCCACACACCACCACCCTCTCACCCCCACTTAGGGCAACCTAGAGCCAAGTTACCCAGGACCATGTCCAGACAACTTTTTAACATCTCCAAGGAGGGAGACTCCACAACCTCCCTGGGCAACATCTGCAGACAGCAAACCTCTCTAGATGGTTGATTAGGTTGACAGGTGGATGCCAGTGTCCTGCATAGTAGGGAGTCAGTCACCCATTGCAATGACTTGTTGCTTCCGCCTGGTAGTCTTGTGTGGTTTAGGGAGAAGGTGGACCAGATACTTTGCTTGTTGGCATATCTGGGTCATTTTTTACTTTGAGGGTGGCAAGCCTGTTTTGCAGTTGTAAGTTCTTAGGTGGGGCAAGATCCTTGGTGTCAGAACTCACCAGCTTCCATAATTCCCCTTATCCAGAGGTTTTGCTTGCCTCAGCAATGGGGGTTGACACTACTTGCTTCTCTGTTGCAGATGGGGGCTGAGGCTCTTCAAGCTGTTGAGCTGCAGAGAAGGTCCAGTCTATCTCCCTTTCTACTTGTCTGATGCTGCTCAGCTTGCTAACTTCCTCATATAACTTCTCTGCTTGGAGACACAGCTCTTTCAAGACACCACAGCTACTGCGGGCCAGAGAGACATCTCTCCTGGCATTAGAGAGAGCTTCCAGGGTCTCCCTGCAACTTGGGACTTGGAGGGCTTCATCCACTATCTCAGTCTGGGTGCAAGCCTCAATCCTAGCAGGGTTGGCTACTCCAACATCTACTGAGGAAAATGCTCAGTGACATGTTTCTAAGACTATCACGGTGGCACAGCACAACTGAAGGCCCCTGCCTTCACCTCCATCCGTGCACTCCGCTGCGCTCACTGCTGCCTCTCAGCTGTCCTCTCTTAAGCTGCTGTGTGAAAAGTGTTCTGTGTATTCAGCCCAAGGGGAACAGTGGAAATGTTGACCTTGCTAAATAACAAGAGATCTCTCAGTGCCTGTGCATTTGTAAACTATTTTATTTTCCTTTTCAAGCAAGTCATAAGCTGATTTTACAAAGTGCTGAGTTAGAAATTAACTTGTGACTAAAAGATGTCTTATTGGCTCCAAAGCCAATTTTGTTCACATCTTCAAGGTTATGCATCATGCCAGTCCCCTCTTCTGGATATCCTTTTCTACTTTGGTAGCAGCACTGTAATGCATTACATAGTTTACAAATTCTAGTGGCTAAGTGTCGTAAGTTATATATTTTGTGGATTAAGCAGTAAGAATTCAAGAAAATCACAAGCTCTGCTGATCACCTATAATTTTGAATGAAGGAGAAGTTGGTCCAGATATTTTCACTCTTCTGTCACAATCCTAATCTAGTATTTTTTGTAGTGTCTGTCTTCCATGTGCTCTTGACTGAGTAGAGTACCAAATATATTTTTCATTATCAAGCAATGGTATTAAAATCTTACTATTTTTCAAGGAACATTTTAGGTCTCAGTTTCTGCTGATAAAGTTGAAGAGCTGTAAGTCTATGTACGCTAGCTTTTAAGGGAGCAAGATATTTGCATGTCCTTAGTTAAATGTTCCTTTCTTCTGTTTTTACAGAGTGCCTGGAATAACAATTGCTACAGACATCATCTGTGGTTTTCCAGGAGAGACAGATGAAGATTTTCAAGAAACAATGAAACTTGTAGAACAATACAAGTTTCCAAGCTTGTTTATTAATCAATTTTATCCACGCCCAGGAACCCCAGCTGCAAAAATGCATCAAGTTCCAGCTGCAGTGGTAAGATCTATTTTCTTGTGCTTGTGTGCACATTGTACTCAGATGTCTTTAAATACGTAAAGCACATACATGAAAATGTAGATTTTCTGCAGAACTACGCTACAATTCAGTTAAAGTTTTTTTCAGTCCAGTAAGTGCAATCATAGAATCATAGAATCCTAGGGGTTGGAAGGGACCTTGAAAGATCATCTAGTCCACCCCCCCTGCCAGAGCAGGGTCACCTAGAGTACATCACATAGGAACGCATCCAGGTGGGTTTTGAATGTCTCCAGTGAGGGAGACTCCACAACCTCCCTGGGCAGTCTGTTCCAGGGCTCTGTCACTCTTACAGTAAAAATTTTTTTTCGGATATTCACCTTGAACCTCCTATGCTCCAATTTACACCCATTACCCCTTAAGTGCAATGATTGTTGAATTGTCTTTACAAGTTTGCTGGATCACTGAACGCATTTTAATCTATAAATTACTGTTGAGATTGTTAGGAACGGTAAAATAGTGGTTCTGCTGAAGTCGTGTCTTCTTTCTACCAAGTTTGGGCTGAATGGGTACCAGGAGTGGTAGCTGACTGCTTATGCATTTTCTTTTTTTTCCATTTTAAGTCTTTTGTGACTCCAACAATCTTGGCTTATTATGAATATGCAAAGTATTAATAATAGATCAATTATAATGTTTGATTTATTTGTGAAATATCGAATTTGCAGGGAGCTTCTTCTCAAGACTCTCCTTATACACTGCTTATAAACTCTGCTGCTTTCAGCCTGCATGTTAAAGGCCATTGATCAAGTTGGCATTTGATCTTTCAGTTTGAGGTTCTCCTCTCCTTTCTCCTTTTCCCTTTTCCTTCTCTTTCCCCTTCCTCCTTCCTTTTTCTTCCCCCTTCCCCCTTCCTTTCTCTTCCCCTTCTGTTCCCTTCCTCCTTTGCTTCCCCCTACCCCCTTCCCCCTTCCC
>NW_009954492.1:462905-468249 GCF_000747805.2 Chaetura pelagica
CCTACCCCCTTCCCCCTTCCCCCTTTGTCTATTTTTGACTGAGAATTGTAACCCTACCTGACTACCAGCATTCTCATCTCAATTTCCCATGAGAAAAACTGTCTGATTTTGATAGAGAAGGTAGATGGCTATTGACTGTATTTTTATTGATATAAATAGCTATTTGTAAGCAATAATAACAGTAATCACATCTGAAGGTATGGGTTGATTTATTTTTAACAAAATTGAATTTGTGATTTTTGTAATTTGAATCTCAAAACAGGAAAGTTTACAATATTGGTGCCTGACTCAACGCATTATTATCTCATTATTATGGGCATAAATATTGTTTATATTTCCTTTCAGTGTAAGAATGAAAGTCAGCCAACAATGTTGATCAGTTTAAATAAAGAAACATTTATTTGAATTTATATATCCTGGCACACTAACATAAGTCAAAACTTTGTACCACAAATTCCATAGGATGTGTCAGCTGCTGAAGACATAAAGTGAGATTATATTTGGCTTCTTCAGTTTATTGTTTAGAGGACAGCTTGAGCAATGACTGCTTATTTATTGTAGGCTATCTGATAATGGGAAGTACTGAGTTTTCAGATACAAATAGCTTCTGTTGAAGTAGTCTACTTAGTGTAACCAACTCATAATGTTGAATTTTTATTAGCTCTAAATGCTTTTTTCAAAAATTTTGCAAATAAAAAAGCAGAAATGTAATTTTTTGAAAGTAGGAACCTTAAAAAAAATAGATTATGTTTCTGTTCTGTATTCCTTCATCCACAAGTTTGTAAGCGTGCTATTTTCATAGGAGGTGAAACAAACTTAGGTTCATTTACCCTCTACTGTTTAACTGGGTGCCATGGGAAGACAGCAAGTGAATAGCTAAATTATTAAAAGAACATTAGCTGTTCTGTCACTAGGAGTGTTACTCAGAAAAGGGTAATGCCATTTTAGGCTGTTTTACATTCTTCTTATTTGTAGCACTGGTACTTATTGCTTTGAGTGAATTAGAACCTTCAAAGAAGATGTGGCCTCTAATCCAGGGCTGATGAAAATCTGTAATTACTAGATTTTATTTCTCCCACTTTTTTTCCTTGTCATCCTTCAAAAATCCTGTGTTATGAGATCCTTTATTCTTACAGAATCATAGAATCATCAAGGTTGGAAAAGACCTTCAGTATCATCAGGTCAAACCATCCACCCTACAACCCCTAACCACTAAACCATCTTATGAAACAAAATTTATCTCTTTGTAGAAATTGAGAGTAACTAGTCAAACAGAGCAGGAAGAGCTTGTGATAGTCTCTTATGCTTTATATTCACATGACTTCTAGACAGAAGCTGATGGTCTTTCTAGCATTGCCAAGAATGGACAGGCATTTCATTTGTCATTCCTTGCCCAGAGTAACTTAAGTATTTTTCTCTCCAGCACAAGGAAGTAGCACCTTATCATCTATGTTATGCACTCTTACCCCTTCATCCTTTAATAAAATATTATCCATGTAATCTGTTAACTTATTGCATTTGGATAGGGAAACAAATAGCACATGAAGTGACATCCATCTGTTCAATGCAAGTGTCTGAGTGTACATTGTATTACCAAGCTGAACTTTTGAGCTAGTGCTTTTTTATGTGATGTTCATTGCATCATTCTCTGCAGTGGATCTGTTGGTAGGATGTCTCTTTATGAAAATAATTTTGGCTGCAGTATTCAATTACAGATACTGAACCAGTGAGTAAGTTGTTTGACAATTGCTCTTCTTTTCTCCCCAAAGATTGGGTGTATTTGCTATGTTTTTTGACTTTGCAGGACTTCTGCAAGGGACAGATCTATTGCTATTTGCAAACTGCTCCACTTCACTGAGTTCCACTTCCCCAGTGCTAGTTCAGGACAGCTTTGGTGACTCTGCCCAAGTGTCATAGCTGCCATAATAACACAGTTGCCTTGTCAGTTCCTTTTAATTTAGCTTTTTTTGGGAATACCTTATCACTTAGTGCTTTCAAATTTTTATTGGGTAGTTTTGATGGAAGTTGTAAATATAATTGCATTTTTTTGGAAAATAACCTTATTTAGGTTTATCTTAATGGAAAAAAATAAATGAGGAGGTCAACATGGAATCTTTCCTTCACATAGATAATTTATCTTTGCAAGCCTTACACTTACTGATATTTTTTTCTAAAAGGGCAGATGACACTAATCCAGATGGACAGATCTGCCATCATAAATTCAGAAAAGACAGTTACGGCTGCAGGCCTTTCTTGTTTCTCCTGGAGAAAAAATGTCCATGGAGAAACAGACATCTGTCTACATTGTCTCATCATTTCAGAACCATCAATTAGGTTATGTTTGTCATGCTGTCTCCAGTTTAGAAAAAAGATAGAGCACAGCTAAGAAAAATAAAGCATGATTATATATATTTTTAAATAAGCAATTGCAGTAATGCTGAGTCATTTGCATAAAAATAGTTAGTCAAGATGTTCAGAACTTTTATGTTGCCCCACAATTCCATTTTTCTTGGCTTTTACCCCGATTTTATCCAATTGCTAATAAATATATTGTTTCAGAGATGAGTCTGGATATTCATTATCTCCTGTGGGCTATCTCTAGGAAATTGTCACTCTGAAGTGTGCTAGCCGTTAAACAGTGATTTGTAGATTATGATGATGATTTCTCCATTTCCCTGTTGGGATGGTACTCGTAATTGTGTAACTTCAATTACAGATTCTAGTCAGATATATATTTTAATAAGCAATGTAAGGAAACATGATTTAGACATGTCTGATAAGGATTTTATATTTAGCAGCATTGCAAAGGATCAGAATGCTTTAATTCTATGTGTAAGAATCACCTTTTTCTCTAAAATTAAGGATCTTTAACATGTTATATTCTAGATAATTTTCATTTCACTGACCTTTATATTTTCAATGTAGATGTTATTTGTGTTGGGGATTTGTGAGATTTCTCTTTCTGTACTTGAGATTCGAGCCATCACAGTTTCTGAAAGCATGTGGGGAGGGACATCATCATCTCAGGATCAGCTTTATTTCCATCACATGGAAATCACCTAAAAATAGGTATGGTAGTAAGGTGCAATTAGGTTCATCTCTGCTGAGAACAGGAGATGGAAACTGTTTTGAGAGTAGTAATGTGACTGCAGTTTTATGCTTACACTACCCTCAGCTGCAGTGTGGATTTCAGTCTTTCTACATGTAAGCAATTGCATTTCAATTATTGGTATAATTATTAGATATTTTTTTTAAAGCATTGTGATAGATAAAAGATTATATATTCACTTTATCTAACTATCTCTTTCGTTGTCTTTTTCTGTATATCATTGAATAATTACCTTGTACCCAGATAGAAAATTTTATGTCAATCAACTACTGTACCTTTCCTTTAATTCCTGTGAAAATTGTCGCCTTCAATTTTTCTTTCTATATTAGTTGTATTAAGCACTGTGGTTACTATACTGAGGTGGATAACCAAGTTACAAACTTCATAACTGAACTACTGTGTGATCTCAGAAATAGAGGTAAGGTACAGGATACTTTCTCTTTTGGTGGATAGCAGGAAGTTACTTAGGTTTTTCAGTATGTGAAGGGAATGGTAGGCATGCCATGTCCATGATGGGCAGTTGTCTACACTGAAAGCTCAGTTTTCAGCTGCCTTCATCCCAACTGGTGCTTGCCCTAGGCTACCAGTCACTTTTGATTGAAGGATGGCCAGGCCTATATTCTGTTTTTCCTATGTAGGAATGTGCTACATCCATCCAACCACACTGCAGGTGGTTTATCCCTCTGCCATCCATCCAGCCCTAAATATCAAGTCCAGGCAAAAGGGCATTTTATCTATTAAATATACCTCATCGTTACTTGGAAAAAAAAAATCCTTAGTCAGACATTGTATCCTCCTCCATTTAATCAAACCATCACTTAGATCTGTCACTGTTTTTATCAGTTGAAGAGGCTTTGCATAATGGACTAAGAGACTTTGTTTTCTGTAAGGGTAGCACAATGCCATATACACCTTCTCAGTGTTGTCTGCCAGACAAGTTGTATTTCACCATTTCTGGGGGTGCAAACTAACCATCTTGCATTTTATGCCTTTATTCTATGATGGCTGCTTATTCTTCTTAAACTGCTTTGCTTTTTGCTTTCCTTTAAGAGGTTTCCAAGAGGTTTCCTGACACCCTATCATGACTGAGTGGCTTCAGATCCCCTGTATGTCTTGTCACCAATTAAAATTCTTCAAGGCACTAGAAATAGGTATTCTTGAGTACCAGCAGATACAGTATGATGTTTAGTTCCTCTTTTGAGAGATGGATATAGGTTTTGTAGTTCTGAATCTCTATGCACAAACAGCTGAATCTTACATGGTAGCTCATGTCCTCTTATCTATTCAAACTAAATAATGGTCTTTGTCACCCAACTGTCCCTGGTAGATTGAGAAATAACCACATTCCTGCATCAGGCAATATTAACTGTCCTCTCCTTTGGCACTTCTTTACTCTAAGCATCAGGATGGTAACTGGAATAGCATTGCTTGTGCAAGAGACACCTTTTAGTCTCTTCACAACTCTAAAGGAAAGGGAGCACACCTGAACTTCGAAGTAATACCATGAAAGATGAGACTAATAAGCCCCCCGTTGAGCAGACCAGAAGGAAAGATGAGAAATGAGAGCTGATCTTGCCTTTGAATATGTGTTTCAGGCATTAGTGGGTACTGGTGTGGCACAGTGTGCCTAGGGAAGCCAAGGTCAGAGCTAGGTCAAGGATGGATTTAGAAATAAGTCTATATAGAGAGAGTTTCATGTACTCTGCAATATGTGATAGAACCAATGTGAGCTAAGTGTCTGTAGGTAAAAGAGTGCAACTTTTTATGGTGTTGATTGTGTAACATGATTTAAATGCCCAGAAAGGAAAGGAACATCTTTCTCCCTTATTTCTAGTACTCACAGGCACAGCAGAATCAGTAATACTTCTTGCCTTAGCTTACTGGTGGCCAAGCCGAAGATCATACCATGGGAGTATGTAGGGATGTTTTTCTAAAATTAAGAAATAGAGCTGGGGCGATCAGAGGGTAAGTAAAAAGGAGAGAAAAAGGAAAGTGAGTAGGAAAATGTTAGTTATTCAACAATACTTCTACTCCGATCTACCATAAATGCCCCAGGAATTAGATGCAGCTGTGATAACTACCTCTGGTCTATCAAAGATGCCTGACCTCTGACACACCCCTGCCCAACACATGCAATAATGCATGTTGTAACGTACAGAATGTACTTTATGTGTAAGAGAAGCCAAGACTGATTAATGTCTGAGTTTGACTGCTGAATCTCTGTACAATACTTTG
>NW_009954492.1:468583-483001 GCF_000747805.2 Chaetura pelagica
TGAACCTCTGTACAATACTTTGTTTTTTCAGGAGTACACTTTTATTTACTGCTTGCTACTCTGCCAGAATAAAGAACTGAGTTAAGACTTTTATGGAAAGTTTGGGATCACAGAGTTAAAAATGTGAAAGCTGGAGGGGGATGCAGACCATGATGAAAATTAAATATATAATCCTTCATATTTGTCAGTGAACTATTGAAGTATTCCAGTTTAGCATTTTTCAGTAAGTTTTGTACTTGCTCTCTATTAGTTTTACTTATGTTTTGTGTTTTTTTCTATGACAATATGTGAAGTACTGCAGAAAGCCTAACAAACCATCAGTAGAGCTGTGATTTCTCTTATCTACAAGTCCAGATATTCTTTGATGGGATTAATTTTGATTGAAACAGGTGTTGGTTAGTTGGCAAGTCAGTGTTGGCTCTTCATGTTACTTTCTGGATGCTTACAAATAGTTTAGCATATTTTCCTCCCTGTTTTTCCAGGAACTATATAAACTGACAGACCTGTGAAAGCCCAGTTCCTCCTTTCTCCCTGCTTTAAAAATGGTCAAAACATTTGACTTATTTTCTGCTGTAAATTAATTCTACCACAGTGCTCTCACCATTCGGTGTACAGCCAGAACTGGGGGTTTGTGTGATGAATTCCAAGAAAGATAACCTTTTGTTATGGTTTGAGGGAGTGCAGGCTAATTTAATGGTATTTCTATGAAGAACTAGAGAGAGGGGATTAAGGACCTTGAGGAATCGGGGAGGTAGAAGAGGAAGGGATCAGGATTCCCTCCCATCTCCTGCTATACTCTATAAAAGCCAGGAGGACGGGACATCTCCTTCCTGCTCCCTTCTTCCTTGCTGCTTCATTGTGCTTGGAGGTCTCAGAGGGAGGCTCCTGCTTTGTCATCATGCTCACCACGTGCTCTCGTGGCCATCCCATCGGGTTCTTGGAAGAGCTGTGGACCCTTTTCCTGTGTCAGTTCTGCCACCAGGGACAATCAGACACTAAAACCAGTGTGCAATGAGATCAGGTTTTGTATAGATTTGTATATTTGTTCCTCATCCCATGTGTAACTAATCCTTCCTTCTTTCAGTAAACCTGTTCTAGTTTTAACTTCCAACCTTTAAGTCTCTCTTCCTTATTCACCTTTTGTTTTCTTCTGGAAGGGTTGAGGGGAGTAACAGCAATTCAGTTCTCTGGGTTTTGGTTTGTCCTGACCACTAAGCTGAGACACCTGTGAATAGGTTTTTTGTGGTTAGACAAAGCTACTAAATGGAGCTTTACAAAAGTTTAAAGACAGTTTTATTTCAGAGCTAGATTCAGCTCAAGTTCAAACCACTTAAAGTTATTTGATCAGGTGCTGAAATGAAAAATCTCATTTTGTTATTGTGGGAGACAACCTATTTTGAAATAGGTTGTACCCTTTTGGAAAGCTATAAATGATCTCTCTGTGGAGCTGCTGAAAACTCAGTTCACAGCTGAATCTGGGGAATGAGGTAAATTGTACAGTCACAGCTGAGCTGTGCAGAGTCAGACAGCTGAGAAAGGACAAAAATATTTTTACTGTAGCCTGGAGCCATGGCTCTTGCATCTTGCACCAGTGTGCTTTAGACACCTGATAGAAGTATTACAATTCCAAAGAGCATGACTGTCCTGCTTGAGAAGGCAAGTCGAAGTTCAAGGCTAGTCTGGAAATGCACGTGGAAAATGAAGTTGGTGTTCTACTTGTTTTGAGTTTTGCTTTGGTTTCAAAGCAGAAACTTTGTTCTGGAATGAGAAGATTGGAATGAGAATTATCAACATCTTCCATGTACAATTTATTCAAATTCAGTCTGAAAATTTAGATATCTTAAAGGTACAGCTATGGGTTTAATCTAGGCCATGTTGTTAAGAACCAAAGGACACTGGAAAATTAAATCTGGACAATAGAGGCAGAATGGAGGAAGAGCAAGTGTTCTTTCTAAATTTCACCTTCGAGCCAAAAATTAGTACTGAATTTGTAAGGAATCTGAAACTACTGCTAATATTGTATAATTTTCTGGGTTGATACTTAGAGCCACGTACAGTCCACACGTTGACTGTCCAATATTAAAAAATTACTTTCAGGCAGGTATAGTCATGTAAGATTTGTAGAAGCCACGAGCACTTGTTACCCAATCTCCTTCCAATGTAAGTCCATCTGGAAACATTGCTGGAATTCTTAGATTTAGAGTTAAACTCTTAGATAGAGTTACAAAAAAGCTGAAATAGCATCAGGAGTTTTGTACACTACTGTTATGGTTTGGGAGACCCTGTCAGGCTGTTCGGCTGCTACAGAGAGGGTCTTCAGGCCCTGGGAAGCCTGGAAGGGGCCAGTATTCCCGCCCACTTCCTGTCACAAAAGCCAGCAGAGCCGGGGAATCCAGCCCCTCTCTCTTCCTGCTTCTCTCCCTGCTGGGGCTGCTGCTGGTTCCTGCGGCTCCCCACGTGCTGGCTCCAGAATCCAACTGCACCGGGTGCTGGGAGGAGCCCTGGACCTCTTCCCTGGAGCGGCCCTGCCTTTCCCATATCCCTGCATCATCGAGGTTGGCTTTGTATGTAAATACTCATCTTCCCCCGTGTTTTACCCTTTTCCTCGTGTTACAGTAAATTTATTTCTAGTTTCAATTTCCAAAGTAAGTCTCTCTTCCTTATTCCCCTTCTACCTTCCCTTGGGAGGGGAAAGGGGGGCATTTGAGAGCAATTCTGTCTTGTTTTTTTGGGATTCACCTTTAATATTTAAACCAGGATAACCACATACTCCTGCACTGAATAGAAGGAAGGTGGTCCGTATGAATAAGGTGAAATAGTCTTTGCTTTTAAGAGAAAAAACAGTTTTTACCTTCAGTATAAATATATATGTGATGAGCATCTCAGGTAAATTTTTCCCTTCACTGAAAATCTTCTCCAAAAATGTGTAAAAAATGAAAATGTAATTTAGTGCAAAATGCAGAAGATAATATTGGTCTGTATTTCCTACATAAACTTAGTTCATAAATATTTTCAAAATTACATGATTATTCTTCAAAAGACATTTATATAAAATTGTATCAGGATAAATTCAGTGCATAAATTTGTTACATTTAAATCACACTACAGACTGCATGAATACACATATGCATGGAGTATATTGGAAGCTACTGCCATTAATTACAAGGATTGAATCAGTGCGACAGATGTGATGAGGGCAATAAAAGCTGAAAGTTGTGCATCTTTTTCTGTTACCAGTGATTATTAATTTCTTGCGCTGATCTGGGACTTCAATTTACGAGTTCTACATAAAATTTTGGGACTGTTTTGTAAATTCCCTCTTCCCTGATAAGGAATTGAAGGGAGGCAGAGAGAAACAAAAATTTCTTCAAGCACCTTTTACTGATTAAGCTGTTATTAGCAGAACCAAGCCATTATTTTTAAAAGCAGATAGCTATTTGCACAACACATTCATTTAGTCACTGGCATTCATTTGCATGCTCACCTGTGCTTACCAGTGAAGCAGCACTAGGAGGGCAGCCCCAGCTGTGTGCTCAGATGGGGAGGATTAACCTGTGGCTTCAAGGTGAGTGCTTGGGAAGACCCTCAGAAGGATCTTTGTTCCTCTGGTATCAATGTAATCCTGCAGTCTTGATCTGCTTACAGGAGCTTCCACCCTCTTCATTGTGGACCAAGTCTGTCTGTTGGTGATTGTCACCCTGCCTTGGGCAAATAGAACAGACTATTGATGTCCTGAGTTTGTTAGTTACTGCAGATTCAGCATAAGCACTAGTCTTCAGTATATGGAAAATTTTCAAATGCTACATTTTCAGCAAGTGATATTTCTGGTTTTGGCTTGCTGTTTCCTCTTACAACTCCATCCAAATCCATAGACGTCTACAGTACCCATTTGCACAAGAAGGTGCCTCTGTGGCAACTATGTGTTGTGTTTATGGATTCTTTGATTCTTGGTCCTTTTCTTTTCATGGGCTCACAGTGAAGTGGAAGAATCACGGAAGAAGTTTTAACTGTCTTTTTGTAACTGTTACTTGAATTACAGTTAGATAACTTCTGTGATACTGGAATTATTTCTTCTTTTCAATTCAGAATTTTAATACATGTTATGAGCCAGTCTACTCAGAGTTGGAAACTATGCCAGCAGTTGTAGAGATTAGGGAGTATTATTGTAACTTAATCCCTGGAACTGTATGGATGCAGCAGAACAGAAAAAAAACAAACCCTCTTGGCTTTGTCAGTTCTGGACTTCCTCAAATGAGGACATGGGTTAGTTTGTGACTTAACATAGATAGCAAATTAAGAACCTATCCAGGTATGATACTAATTATGTTACTGAAATCATGTGAGCTTTGCTACTTTACTGGCTTTTTTGCCTAGCATAAATAGGCTCTGCTTGAGTGTGATAGTTTCATGGCTATTATCAATATATGTATATATATTATCAATATATGTATAATCAGTATAATCTTTATTTTTTAAACTTGCAGTTTGTATTTGAAGTTTTTTGATGTGCATTTGTTTTCATTAATTACTTTTTTAATATAGCGTTGAATAAACTTGTCTATCATTTACAAGTCGTGACATTTATGATGGCTCATAAAATGGGCTTTGCAAGAAAAGGACACTAGAATATCCTAGGGTGGTTCCTCAGTCTTTGATATCTCAAGCACACACTCTTTCAAAGCCATTACAGTTAATCAGGTCACAGTGCTTTCAAATGCTTATCTTCCACTGTTTTTATTTCTGCTTCTGCATCTCCAGTCATTGGGTTAAAAATCCATGTGGAACTTGAAATTGCTGAAAAACTGGAAGTAGAGTGGAGATCTGAATAATAGATTACGGTAAAATAGGGCAATTTTTGTGTGTCTGGTGAATTTGTGTGTCATGGGTACACGAGTGTTCTCTCCCACAGCAAGCATGTGAGCACAGTTTAGCACTAATTTCTCATACCAGTGTACCTTGTGGAGCACATCTCTTCTCCTCTTTTTGTTCTTTCTGGGATGCTGGGAAGCCTGGTGGTTTCTAGACTGCTGTTGTGCAGTAGAGCACACAGATATCTCGCCATATGACAAAAAGAGTGCACTGCAGACTGGTCAGTCCTGGTTTTATGAGTAAGCCCATATATGTCCTGGGCTTCCTGTGTGTGTGTGTGTGTTTGTGTGTATGTATATGTAAAAATTGCATTTCATTACTAAAACATAGTTTGCAGATCATTCGGCTTTATATTACTACATAACTGGTTGCACTAACTCTATATATTCAAAATCAGTCTGTCCCTCGTGACCACTTCATTTCTGATTTAGTGTCGATCTAATTTGCAAAATGACTGATACCCCAGGTCAAGTTTCTGCTGAGTGCTTTTGTTCTACGAGATTTTTTCAAGCTAAACAGTCTTCCTAATTAGTTTCAGGGACATTCTTAGAAAATGCCCGTCTCATATAGATTATGAAAATTTCAGTGTGAATTTCAGACATAAAAATCCACCACAAGTGGGACAGAGCATTTATGAGCTATTCTCAGTTTAAGGACCCTCAAGATGAATGAATGTTGAAGGCATTTTTTTAAATTAAGGATTTCTTTGTGGAAGTCATCAGAATAAATTTTGTATAATTGATCCTCTACTAAGGGAGAGATGTTATTATGGAAAATTACAAGAATAACAAACATTAATCCTAAACTAAATTAAGGAACTCAAATGTACCAGAAGAAGTAGAATTTCCTAATATTTGTAAAATATATGAGTTTTAAGAGTCTGTATTACATAGCTGAAATTATATAGGAGGTAAGAAGGAAGAAATTGCAATGCCCCTATTTAAATTGAAAATGGATCCTTCAGGAAATTATTTTCAAATAGGTTGATAAATGATCTTCTGGAAAGTATGCTGTTATTTGAAACTATTTGTATTTTTCCACAAATAAGAATCTGTATTTAAAATGTAAAATGGGCTAAGCCATGACTATTAGTGTTGACATAATCCTGAAGACTGGATCTCTTTAATGTTTGTGATCGTTTTCTTGGTTAATATAACTAGTAAAGGTGCATGAAGTTTATATGTTTTAGGAGAAGAAGAAATGGCCTGAAGTTGCACCAAGGGAGGTTTAGACGGGATATTAGGAAGAATTTCTTTACAGAAGGAGTAATCAGGGACTGGAACAGGCTGCAAAGGGAGCTGGTGGAGTCACTATCCCTGGAGGTATTCAAGAAACATGTAGATGTGGCACTTCAGGGCATGCGCTAGTGGGCACGGTGGGTTTGGGGGTTGTGTGGTGTTGTTGGTTTTGTGGTGTGTGTAGGGTTGTGGGGCTTCTTTTTGTTGTTGTTTGTTCAGATGGGTTGTGTTGTTCCCTTCCCCCTCCTCAGTAGATGGTTAGATTAGGATGTCTGTTCCAATCATGACAGTTCTGTGATTCAGTGATTCCTCTTAGATAAAAAGCACATTGCATGGGCTTATAAATTTTCTAAACTGTTTTAAATTTTTTACAAAGAATTGAGTATACAAAAGACTTGAGTATATAAATTGAATTAATTATGTATTATCATTCTGTTGTTAATTGAAGTTGGGAGAAATGTCCACCATACTTGGAGGTAAACTGCTGAATATATAACACATTATACACTAATCGATATTTACCATGTATGCGTCAGAATGTATTAGGAAGAAGAATATAGACATGTATATTGATCCACATGCATAAATAGTTAAACTACAAGAGTGAGTCCATTTTGACATAGTTATTCATGTACTTTAGGTCAGAAAGACTAGCTAACCCCCAAGTGACTTTGTGTGCTTCATTATAGATGTGATCAGAAAGACAAGGAATAATAACAGGAGAGGTGAGTTAGCTGTAGGAAGTAGAAAACTTGTCAAGCCTGTATTGTCACTTCTGACCTTTCAGACCTTACAGAGCATGAATGCAAGAGCATAATGAACACCAGTTATGATTTTATCAAGAAATCTGGCTGGGGCACAACATTTTTTTCAGAATCATTTCTAAGAAGGTGATGCACTGAATAACTCAGGGTCAAAAGGAACGGTTCACTGGTTTCTGATCACTTTTTTAAAAAATTGTTTTGCAGAACAAAAAGCAATCTGTAAACTTTGATAACATGGCAGTTTCAGTGGCTTGGCTCATAGCTGTATTGTGGTAATAGGTATATAGATTTAAGGCTTTGTGGATTGAATCTCCAAGTAAGAGTTTAAAATGTACCTTGGTTAGAGTAGTTGCTGGCTGGAACGGGACAGATGGCAGATGAGATGTGTAGGCACAGATCAAGATTTATTGCATATAACACTGGGGTCTTAACTCCTTAAAGCAGAAAGCATAGTCCAGTTGTGGGGGATTTGGGACATTGGAAAAGAAGTTGAAGTTTGAATGCAAAAGGTATCTTAAAAATAAAATGTACTACTTGTAGTTAGATCAAACAATGAAGGTTAACCATTAAAATGCTAGGAACTGGCTTATTACTAAGTTTTATACTAAGCCTAGAACATTAATTATCAATTTTTAAAGATTCTATAATCTTCAAAATTAGAGATGACAAGTGTGCTAATAAAGACAATAAAGGAGTTACTATCTTTCACCCTTGCCAGGCCACAGCTGGATGTCCAGGTGGATCATAATTCTTGAGAAATAATCTCTCTGCCAGGTGTCCCCAGTGGAGAGGAGAAGGTCGAGCAACCTTCTGGGAAATTGTATGGGAAGTCCTCCAATCAAAGATGGGACCAAGCTTTTATAGAATAAAGTAGATTACTGTAATTTAACTATTTAGCTATACCTCCAAAATCTCTCATTGGCGAATAAAAATAAAATGGTAGAAAAACCATAAAGGCTCTTTTCTCACCAAGCAAATTCTTATGTTTATCTGTTCCTTCTCACTTTATCTCCGTTTCAGGCCTGGTTGTGTCTGGCTTGGGCTCCGTGTTCTTCAAAACTTTGACAGCAGCTGGTGTTATGAACATCAACTTGGCCTCTGTTTGTACCTTTCAAGGTTGTTACCAGCTCAAAGTTTGCCAGGCCTTTTCCTTTCTCATAGGAGCCTTTCCACTTCAGGCCCGGGGCCTGCAAAACTGAGAGACAAAAAGCAGTTGAATCATAAGAGGGAAACTAAGGCAAGCATATTGAGAGATGGAGTGTCCTGCTACTGTTGCTACATCTCTCTCTGGTGTTTTGCCACATAGCTCCTTGGAGATTAAATTTGGCCAGTCGGTACCATTAGATAGGGTTTTCCCAAGTCGATTCTGGTTTATGTAAGTTTGGAGTTTGTAACTACCCAATGCCTTTGTAGTTTTGAGATCATAGATGTAACATGGGGGCAAAGAAAAGCAGAGCTTTGTTATTACTCAGAAAACAAATGTTACTGAAGTTAGAGAAAGCCATAACACAGAATGAATCAGATACTTTCAGAAAAGAAAGCTCCAATCTCATGCTTTTTGTTCTTAAAAGCATCTATCACACTGGAGCCTCAAAGCTCTTTGGTACTACTGGGGAAGGAAACTATGAAGATACGTGCAAAGTTGCTTCGTTCTTCTCCTGAAGTCTGTCAACGTTGTAGTTAAATTCTACCTGTGGATTTGATTCTAAATTACGTCATGCATTAGATACTACACAGGAAGATAATGTGGTTGTCCAGACTACTTTGATAGAAAACAATGTCACTGTTGTTTGCTAGCATGTTCAAGTGTGAGATACTTCATAAGCTCTAAATTAAGTAAGGTTCCAGTGGCAAAATAAAATTTTGTTTAATTCTGTGCAGCAGTATGTAAAAAAGAAATAGGAAAGAAGATGGTAGGTGAGGGAAGAGAACTCAAAGACATTAATCTTGTTGCCTTTACACGTTAGTCGAGTGTGGTCATGAAGGAAAAGACAAGTATTGGAACATAAAAAAATGGATCCCTGTTACTGAAGGAATCCTCATATACTGGAGGGATTTTAAATGATGGAAGAAAATAAAGCAGGAGAACTTTGCTGACAATATGTTGAGGCTGACACTTTCAGTGGAATTGGTAGAATCTGCAGATCTGTTGCAGTATTAGGCTGGAATTACTAAGAACCTTTAGGGTGAAGAGAGACCTTTTAAAACTGAAAGTTCTTCATACCGAGGTGTAGTTTTGATCCCTTCATTCCAAGATTAAAACCTAGGAATATTCCATTTAAGCTGCTTCTAAATAATCTGTAATAAAAATATGTCAGTAATACTGTGACTGTCCTTCACAATAAACATCATAGCCTACAGTAGTACAGATGAAAGGAAAACAAACAAGTTTCAGTAATTATCACCTAAGTATGAGAAGAGGATCACCAAAGAAGAGCAAATACATGTGTGAGCTTTGGGTATTTAGTATAGTTACTTCATTTCTAAAGTTGTCTAAAATATTTTCTGTTTATGAAAATGTATCGTTAGAATAACCTTCCGTTAACGTATTTTCATACCATCATTTGCAGAACAACAAAAAAAAACCAAAGCCAAAACAAAACCCAGCTTTATTTCTGAAGTGGTTAACATAACATTTTATGCAGAAAATATTTTAAACAGAGTTATTTTAAAAGTGTTTGGGGTTTTTTTTATTTAAATATTTTAAACCCTGTACAAGGTGTTTTTGTTGAGTGGTTTCTTTACATTCTACCTATTTCTTCTTTAAGTGATGTTTTCTGATAAAAAGTAGGTTAATACACAGTGTAGTCTGCCTAAAGCATTAGAATATGTTTCATTATTGATAAAAGTAATATAATCACTGAACCACAGAATGTGTTGGGTTGGAAGGGACCTTTAAAGGTCATCTAGTGAGCAGAGACCTCTTGAACAAGATCAGGTTGCTCAGAGGCCCATTGAACCCAACCTTGACTATTTCCATGGATGGGGCCTCCACTACCTCTCTGGGCAACCTGTTCCAGTGTCTCACCATCCTCATAGTAAAGAATGTCTTCTAATAACTAATGTAAATCTACCCTACGTGGAGTGTAAGGCTGTTGCCCCTTGTCCTATCACCACATGCCCTTGTAAACAGTCCCTCCCCAGCTTTCCTATAGGTCCCACGTATTGACACATGAGAAAAATCAGTAAGAATGCCAAGGTTGTCACTAACCCTTGGCTTTAGTGTTTAGTAATTCTGAATGTATCCTAAAAGGATCCTTTACTGTACCATACTTCAGGCACTTTACTATACTGTAATATGTCTCAGGTGAACAGTGTCCTTGAAAAGGAAGACCTTGAAAATCTGAGGCCCAGAAAATGAAAGACAGAGAAAGGACATAGGAGCTTATGGGCTTCTTATTTTCCTCTATCATGTCTAGACATGGAAGGACCTCCTTTATTTTGTGCTTAAACTGCTTACAGGTCAGCTGGGAACTGTGCCTTTTCTTCATGTGAAAAACTTCTTATTAATACCATGTGGCTAATGCCTGCTCCAGGGGTTGAAGGGGTTACCATTATAGCAGCATGAATGCCTTGTCCTTTCTTGGTCTCCGTGTTTTGAAATGGTTTATATTTCTGTTTTTGAGAGATCTGAGTTAAGCTGAACTTGGTGTTCTAGAGAGACAGAAAATAGCACTTAAATCTGTGCTTAAGCATCTTTGTTTCTGTGTATTCTGAATTCCTACAAAGCAGTCAAATGCTGTTAGGATTTAGAGCAGCTACTCATGCAGGACATCCTGGGGGCATCATTTTTTCATGTGCATCTCTAGAATTTCCATTCCATGTTCCTCTGTGTCATGAAATTCCAGCATTTCCCCAGTCAGGAGTATTTGGATTTGTAAAAAAAGCAAAACATCTATCTTTTGTGGAAAAGTAGAGAAGAAACCATAATTTCCTATATATTCCAAATTTCTTGTATATTCCAAACTAAAATGCTTTTGTCTACTTTTTGCGTGATTCCGCATTAAATTAATTTTAGAAGCCACCTTTTATATAATATTTTTGTTATCTCGTTTAAAGTCGTCACATTTCTCCAAGTCCTTTTAATTGTATTTTAAGCATTTTCACTGTGTGTAACTGTACTACCAGGAAATAAATTATTCTAAAGTGGTGATGAAATTTTTTGTTGTGCCACCTTATTATTTCTCTGAGGGGAGTTTTTTCTATTGCAAATAAGAGGTATTAATGAGTTTAGAAGGTGAAGGTTCCTCTACCTAAGGGAGATATTTTATTTTCAAAGGCATGTTCAATTGTTGAGAGAGTCTATGCTAACAGAAATGTCTTTTTCTGTTAGTTTTAAAGCCCCATAGTAAATTTAAGAGAAACAAATCCTCATAGATATACTTATGGCAATTGTCTTTCACAGGAATAACCTTTTTACACTGAAAACAAAATTTACTGTTCTTGTTTGAAGAGGGACAGGGAGTAAAAAATTATTTTCTTTACTCTTTAGTGGTCATAACTAAAACATAGGTAGGGACCTCAGAGAAGTAGTAATATTAATATGTTACCTCTGTTGTTTGAAAAATACCCAACTGTCGTAAATTTCGACTAGTATCTAAAGTTACAGCTTTTAGTGCTATGTTACTTCATCTGAATGTTTCACTGAAAATAAAAACTGTGTAAAGAAAGGAAGTACATAGTTCCTCAAAAATTACAAAATTGTCCAACTGTTTCCACAAGTTAAAATAAATACTGCAATGATACAGCCGTCTGTTCAGTTTTCACCATGCTGGAAACATAAGTATATCCTACCAGTTTAGTTGGAAAACTGCTTTCACAGAAGTGATGGCTAAAATAAGTCAACATCAAAGATACAAGACTACAAGCAAGGAGTTCTTGTAGTTGTCTCCCCTTTACAGAGTTTCCAACAAGTAATGCTCTGCCTTCCTAACTTGTGAGATTTGCCAACCATGACTTGGACATAATAAAACTTTGAACTTATTTATGACTCATCCCTGCATTAAAGATGAAGGGTGTTTTTTCTTCTCTCCCTGCCCCCTCCATAGCATGCAGCTGAGAGATTCTATTTAATATCTGCTAAAATCACTGAAAGCTCTTTCATTGCTTTAAGTAGAAAGTGGATTAAGTAGGTTTTGTCTTTGAACTTTGCTCTTGACAGAAGGAGGCTTTTTGCCTTTGCCCTGGCATTAAATGGCATGCCACATATTAATTTTCCACAATCAAGGCAATGAGAGTATTAGCATCAAACAAAATTGAAAAATAAAAAATAATTCTTCTTTAAATGGACTGCCTTTAAACCTAATCTGCTATAAAGCAAGACTGCCTGTACATGCTAGAATAGCAGACAAGTCTTTGCAAGATTGGAGCCTAATCTTCAGGTTTTGTTATCGGTATTCTACAACATTATTTGTGATTTATTGTGCAGAAATTAAACCAAATCTTAATTGTTTATACATTCTACTGATACTCCATAGATTAGTGTTGATTATTTGTTAAGGATGTGTTCTTAACATTTTTAATATATATGTTAATTATTTCCTGTGATATTTAATATCCTTCATCTGCATATGCTGCTCTCCATACCTACAGTTCCATTAACTAAGTGGGGAGAGAATGTGTTTGTACCTGCATACAGCTTTTAAAATCAGCACTATCTCTTTTTTTTTCTTTAACTTTTCTAATACAGTGTATTTATTCATTTTACTTTTCAGAAAAAACAGAGGACAAAGGATCTGTCCCAGCTGTTTCATTCATACAATCCATATGATCATAAGGTAAGAAAAAATATACTACCTACATTTTGTTGATGAGATTAATTCCAAACAGTCATGGTAGCTATATTTCATGTTTCATGCAAAAAGGAGAGGAAATGATAAAATTGAAAGTGCTAGGGTATTCATGTTGCTTTAATTATGCTATTGCATAAATGTTTCTTTGTTTCTTCAAGCCAAGCTTGAAAAGCTGCATTTTCTTATTTGTGAAACCAATGACTCACATTAAACTCATAGAAGTGTAATTTATAGACTAACTTGAAATCCTGCAAAGTAACCATATGTGGTATCAGATTCCCCTGTTTTTTTTCTCTCTATTTATAAACTGTGTTTCCCTTGAGTATGTTGCTTAGCCTGTTATGTCAATTAGGCCCTGAGATACACGGTACTAATAAATTATCTATTGATTCTGGAGGCATCATTGGAAGAGGCTGCATTTCTAACAAGGCTGATGGTTGTCTGGGGGAAGAAGAAATACACATCATCATTATAACTTGATCCTTATTTATAAATTCTAGGAACCCTGGTTTAAAACCCACCTTTTTTATTATATCCCATACTATAGGGTAAGAAATGTATGAACATATGCATGTATGTGTGTAACTGCACGTGTGTCTATGAGAAGGTAATACATTGTATGATGTATTAATCCATTTCTGGATTAATCCATTCATTAATGGATGAAATTTATCAGGCAGGTTGTTGCTATGATAGTTCCATAGTTACCAGCAACTTGAAAATTTACTATTTAAAAAACCACTGCCAAAACAGTAGGTATAGACAGACTTGCATTATTTACAAGAATTGGTAAGAGACTGTGAAAATTGAGAAATATGAAGAATAAAGGAAATCAGTGTGACAAGATTTTGAATGGGATCATTGCCTTTTTGAGTTGAAGCATTTTAAGGTAAATGTAATAGTAAATGAATTAAGATCTAATAAGGAGAAGCAACTGATGAACTAAAAGCATTAATATTCCTCTTCATGTCTAAATTCTCCTGTGCCAAACACGTTTATTCATAGTACAAGGGAATTCCATTATTCTTTATTAGCACTTTTAATGGAGCTTGGTCATTTGTTAACTCCTGCTGCCTTCCTGCTCATATCCTTTGTGGCATTATATCAAAGTATCCTCAAGTGATTTTGGCTTCAGTTGTGAAGACTTGTGCACTCTTTACAAATTAGTCATCAGGCAATGTGGAATTGAATAAAAATGCTTAGATATATTTCCTTTTGATCTTTGTTTTTGGACCTTTAATAAATTATTTAAAGTGACACAGTTGTTTGATGGGTGATTTTCGAAACTCCACTCCTTTGCTGCTTCCAAGCACATCCTGCATATATATCTGAGAGTAAAAGGAAGAAAAAGGACAAATGAAAGGATATTAAAAATGTGGTCTTTCCTCATTTTCCTTTTGACAGTGGAAGTTTTCATTCTGTTAACTACTTCATTTTTCTCAGGTGAATTTTTGTTGTTAAAATATATCAATATATTCTAAAATTCTTATTTATTTATCAATATTTAATTGCGTATTTCATGTATATAATTATTAAATTAAATAATTTAAAATAATTTTATTTCTTTAACTATTCTTATTTACATTCCACAAATAATCATTTAGAAAATGCTGAGGTATATCTTGATTTTCATAAAATCATTAAGGTTGGAAGGGACCTTAAAGACCATCAAGTTCCAATCCTCCTGCCATGAGCAGGGAACCCTACCACTAGATCAGGTGGCACAAAACCTCATCCAACCTGGTCTTAAAAACC
>NW_009954492.1:483212-535572 GCF_000747805.2 Chaetura pelagica
ACCAGAGCA
This sequence comes from Chaetura pelagica, assembly GCF_000747805.2. NCBI lineage: Eukaryota > Metazoa > Chordata > Aves > Apodiformes > Apodidae > Chaetura > Chaetura pelagica. Next base: position 483,222 of record NW_009954492.1, read on the forward strand.
GAGCAGAGGGGCAGAATCCCCTCCCTGGCCCTGCTGGCCACACTTCTTTTGATGCAGCCCAGGATGCAGTTGCTCTCTGGGCTCCAGCACACCCTGGTGGCTCATGTTGAGTTTCTCATCAACTACCACCCCCAAGTCCTTCTCCTCAGGACTGCTCTCCAGCCATTCTCCCCCCAGTCTGTATTTGTGCCTGGGGTTGTGCCCACCCAGGTGCAGGACCCTGCACTTATCCTTGTTGAACTTCATGAGGTTGGCACTGGCCCACCTCTCCAGCCTGTCAAGGTCCCTCTGGATGGTGTCCCTTCCCTCTTGGGTGTCAACCACACCACACAGCTTGGTATCATCATCAGATTTGTTGAGGATACACTCAATCTCACTGTCCATGTCTCCAACAAAGATGTTAAACAGCACTGGTCCCAATACTGACCCCTGAGGAACAACACTTGTCAGCTGCCTCCACTTGGACACTGAACCATTGACCACAACTCTCTGGGTGCAGCCATACAGCCAGTCTCTTATCCACCAAGTACTCCATCTGTCAAATCCATGTCTTGTCAGTTTGGAGACCAGGATGTCATGTGGGACAGTGCCAAAGGTCTTGCACAAATCCAGGTAGATGATGTCAGTTGCTCTGCCACCATCCACCATCTCTGTAGCCTTGTTGCAGAAGGCCACCAGACTGGTCAGGTATGACTTGCCATGTTGGCTGTCACCAATCACCTCTTTATTTTCCATGTGCCTTAGCAGACTTTCCAGGAGGATCCGCTCCATGACCTTGCCAGGACAGAGGCTTAGCAATTTCATCTGCCAGTTCCCTCAGGATCTGTGGGTGAATCCCGTCAGGTCCCATAGATTTATGCACCTTCGGGTTCTTTAGATGATCACGAACCTGCTTTACACCTACGGTAGGGGTTAATTCATTCTCCCAGTCCGTGCTTTCACCTGCTGTGGCCTTTGTGTTGAGGTTGGAGCACTTGCCATAGAAGAATGGAACAAAGAAGTAATTGAGGACCTCAGCCATCTCCATATCCTGTGTTGCTACCTCACCCATTCCCTTCAGGAGAGGGCCTACACTCTCCTTGGATGTCCTTTTCTCCCCAACATACCTAAAGAAGCTTTTCTTACTGTTCTTAACATCCCTGGCAAGATGTAATTCTAGCAGGGATTTGGCTCTCCTCACCTGATCCCTCACTGCTCAGACAACCTCTCTGTAATCCTCCCAGGGTACCTGCCCTAGCTTCCACCCCCCTGTATGCTTCCCTCTTCAGTTTGAGCTTTTCTAGGAGCTGCTTGCTTATCCACACTGTCCTCCTGGAGTTTTTACCTGATTCCCTCTTATTTGGGATGCATTGCTCTTGGGCCTGGAGAAGGTTATCCTTAAATATTGGCCAGCTTTCATGGGCCCCTCTTCCCTCCAGGATGTTACCCCAAGACACTCGCTTGAGCAGATCCCTGAAGAGGCTGAAATCTGCCCTTTTTAAGTCAAGGGTAGTAAGCTTGCTGTGAGCCCTCCTTGCTTCCCTAATGATCCTGAGCTCCACCATTTCGTGGTGACTGCAACCAAGGCTGCCCTTGAGCTTAACATCACTCACCAGCCCTTCCTTGTTGGTGAGAACAAGATCCAGCATAGCACCTCTCCTTGTTGGTTCCTCAATAACTTGGAAAAGGAGGTTATCATCCTTGCACTCTAGGAACCTCCTGGATTGTTTGCATTTAGCAGAGTTATTCTTCCAACAGATGTCAGGTTGTTGAAGTCTCCCATAAGGACCATGGCTTGTGAATGAAGCTGCTCCTGTCTGTCTATATAGTGTCTCATCTATATTATCCTCCTGCTCAGGCAACCTGTAGCAAACCCCCACTGTGATGTCACTTTGGCCTTTCTTCCCCTTAATTTTAACCCCTAAGCTTTCTGTTGGCTCCTCATGTGCCCCCAGGGAGAGCTCCATGCACTCCTGCTGGTCTTTGACGTAGAGGGCAACACCCCCACCCTGTCTCCCCTGTCTGTCCTTCCTAAAGAGTTTGTAACCCTCCATTCTGATGCTCCAGTCGTAGTAGCCATCCCACCAGGCCTCAGTGATGCCAATGAGATCATAGCCCTGCAGGCTCACCCTCATCTCCAATTCCTCCTGTTAATTTCCCATGCCATGTGCATTTGTGTAAAGGCATTTAAGCTGGGCCTCCAGTGAGGTTGCCTGACTAGCTGACCTGACCAACACATCACCCCTAGGCTCATCTGCAGTAAGCCTGGCTTTTTCCCCCACCCCCTTCCAACCTAGTTTAAATCCCTGCCAAGGAGTACCTGCTAATTCCTGCCCTAATAACCTTTTTCCCCTGTGGGACTGGGTCTTCCCATCCAATGTCAGCAGGCCTGGTGTCCTGTAAACCAAACCATCCTGAGCCCTTGACCAGTCGTCCCAATGCCCTGCAATCTTTCTTCGTTACTCTCAAACCTCTTTTCTCCACCTCATCACTACCTACCTAGAAGATCGAAAGAGGATAATAGTCTGAGGGCCATATCAGACCAGGAAGTTTCCTGGTTATCCCTCACCCTGGCCCCAGGGAGGCAGCAGACTTCCCTATGGGAAGGGTCTGGCATATGGGACCTTCAGTTCCCCTCAGAATGGTATCTTCTATCACTATCACCCTCCTCTTACTCTTCTCGGAAGCAGACCTAATCTGAGGAGCTGGTTGCTTTGTCAGCTCCTTAGGAGCAGTCCTACTGCATCGAGCTGGCAGCTTCGGCAGCTCCCTGGATGGGGCTTCTTCAGCATCATTGTTTGACTGGTCCCCTATCTCCAGAGCCCTGTATCTGTTCTGTAAGGGCACCTGGAGATGTGGGGAGGGTCCGGTGAGAACTCTTCTGCTTCCCGTAGCAGGGACCTGCTTCCATTCCCCCCCATCCTCTCCTAGTTCCCATCCTTCCTGCTGGTAACCAGAGGGCTGGGGATCTTCTGCCTCTTGTGAAGCTGCTACCTATTGCCTTTTCCCTAAGGATGGCAGGGTGCAGCTCCACCCATCTATTTCCCTTTCACATTCCCATATGGTCCTTAACCTCTCCACTTCCTGCTTAAGCTCAGCAACCAGGCTGAGCAAACCATTTACCTGGTCGCAGTGCACACAGGTGTTGTCTTCACTGTCCTCCTGTAGGGGTGACAGACTCAGACACTCCACGCAGCCCATCACCTGGACAGCTGCCTTTGAAGCAGATCAGCCTGGCTTCCAGCACTGCTTTTAACCTTGGCTTTCAAATGAGTGGAGACCATCTCCCACCTGCCCTGCCTCTGAGCCCTCCCTAGCACCTCCTCTCACTCAGTTACCTCAGTGTCATGAGGGCAGAGCCGCAGCCACCGCTTCTGCTCACTCTCCTCATGGTCAGGTAATCGTTTGAAAAGCTGTCCCACGTGGGTTGTTGAGTGTCATTTGTTCAAACTTACTTTGGTTAGCATGTGTAAAAATACATAGAACTCGACTTGTAAACAAAGCCATTACTTGTTCTGAAATACTTGCTTTCTCCTGTGTTTATGTAGAGTAGGAGGGTGCATAGCCCAGCTTTCTTGCAAATCAAGTTCTGACCAATGTGTAACTTTTCTCCAGTTAGCAGTAGAACAGCTCTCCCAATTATATGTACAGTTAATCTTTTCCTAGGACATTAAGAGGAATAAGATAAAAGTGACATCCTCATAAATCTGTACGAACAGAAGTTTCTGTGATTTAAAATTTAAAAGAAGATAGTTGAGGAGTGCTCTTTTTTATCCTTGGCTATAAGCTGACCAGTTCTCTGCTAGCTCATTTGATAAAAGATTATGTTTCCATACAAGTAATTTCTACTTAATCTTTTAACATGTACACTGAGGTTCCACGTTGCACACAGTAAGGATTTCATTCTGTCTGCAGTGGATGTTTAACTCCCTAAGTGTCTTTCTCCCAAGTGATGTTTGCCCTTTAGAACTTGTGACCCAGTTTGTTGAAAGCTGTTAAGGCATTTGGGGTAGCAAGTCAAAGCCACAGGTTTGAGAAACTTAGTGTGAGTTTCAGGATCCACTATGCAGAAACTATCCAAATTCAACAGCACAGACCCCTAGTTCCTTTTCTTGTTGTCAGGTGAGGTAAGTACTCAGTCAAACCCTGGAGCATTTGTCTAAAACTATGATCTTCAATTTTGCTCTGAAAAATTATGATTTTACATACAGTAAACACAGCAGAGCAAAACTACTATTCCATTTTGTTTCTCTGCTTTCTTGAGATGATAGCCAGAAGGAGACCTTGGGGCATGTCCATACATGCCTCTGTCAGCATTGTTCTGTTACACTGAGAAATCCTCTGAGAGCTGTGCTTAAAACTCAGCTCTGGTTTCGTTTCTGCCTTTTACAGCCTGAATCTCTTGCTCAAGAATAGAATATGATTTATGAAAAAATACGGTCATGTCTTGTAGTGTTAGTGATTTATTTCAGCATGTACTGTGTCCAACCAAGTAAGAAGTAAAGCCAATGTTCATATGATTTGAAGCTGATGTTTTTTTCCAAGTTTAAAGTACTCAGGATATATATTTTTTAAAAAGTTTCAAAATATGTTCTAATTCATTCTGTGCAACTAAAATAGCTGTAAGATTTTTAAACTTCATTCCTTAAAGTATTCATTATTAATGTGTTCTGGAAATTGTTATAACACTCAAAAAGCTAAAACCTCATACACAGTGCCTGTGTGATTGGCAATTTATTTGGACCATTGGAGTAAGATACAAAATTAAGTGAGGAACAGCTTTCTTTTTTCGATGTTTGGTTTTTTGGGTAGCTTCTAGCCTGGTAAGCAATTTCAAGAGGCAGGCGGGTTATCTCCTGTGTTCCATTGGATTTGATCATTTGCATAAGTGACACTAGGAAGATTAATAACAAGATTATGTGTGGCTGTCCTTATAGTTAAGGTGCTAATGGCTGCTTTCACTTGCTGACTTAACATGATCATTTATTTCAGCAGTTATTTCAATAGTGCACAAACTCTTGCTCCAATTTTAACAGAAAATAAATAATCTGATGTCAGCAGCCTTAAACTGTGGTTGTAGGGGACTTCTTTCTTCGCTTGGATCTGTAGCTCCTCGGGAAAGTTTGAGGCATTTCTAAGCCTGAGAAATTAAAAAAGTGTTACTACTACACATTGGAGAAGGCCATAATTAATGAGGGGGGTGAAAGTATGATTTTTCATAATGAGGCAGACAGGAACCACTCTCAAACAGGTAGGATCACTTTCAACAGTGCCTGTGGGAGTGTGTCGTTATGGTCTATGTGATTGTCATGACAATAGCAAGAAGTATTAATCATAGTAATGCCTGAGGCTGCGGCATTGATCTGAATTCATCATGGACACCTGTACGAAACAGGAAGTATCCAAAAGCAAGGGGAAAGTCCCAGGTGAGGGGTGAGGAATTGGAGACAGTTGGTTTCTGGTAGCACAACCTGTCAAGTCCTGTACTCCTTTTGGCCCCTGTGCTGTATCTGGTGCTCTTTGGGAGCCAGCAGCAAAAACATGGAGATGAGAAATTTAACCTTTCTGTTTGGACCAGTTTGGACTGGTGGTTCTTCCAAGAACCAGTTCTTGAAAGAAGCTAGTGAAAGACTAAAACATAGTTGCAGCATTAAATATCTGGTGGGTGAGATTTGTCTTTCAGTAATCTATGCCTTGTACCTTTTCAGTAGTTTCTAACCTACCAGACTTTGTCGTCATCTTTGTCATCTGGCCATCTTTCATAACCACTGGCATTTGTTTTACAAATGAGCCATGGCAGCTAATAGAGAATCTTAGAATCATAGAATGGTTAAGGTTGGAAGGGACCTTAAAGATCATTGGGATCCAGCCTCCCTGCTGTGAGCAGGGACACCTCCCATTAGACGAGGCTGTACAAAGCTTCATCCAACCTGGCCTAAGACATCTCCAGGGAGGGAGCTTCCACAGCCTCCCTAGGCAACCTATTCCAGTGCCTTACTACCTTCATGGTGAAGAATTTCTTCCTGATGTCTAACCTAAATCTCCTCTCTTTCAGTTTAAAACCATTACCCCTTGTCCTATCACTGCCTTCTCTGGTGAAAAGCCCCGCCCAAGCTTTCCTGTAGCCCTTCCAGGTACTGGAAGGTGCTTTAACGTCTCCCTCATGCTTTTGATGCAGCCCAGAATGCAGTCGCTCTCTGGGCTCCAGCACACACTGGTGGCTCATGTTGAGCTTCTCATTAACTACCCACCCCAAGTCCTTTTCCTCAGGACTGCTCTCTAGACATTCTCCCCCCAGCTTGTATTTGTGCCTGGCGTTGTGCCCACCCAGGTGCAGGACCCTGCACTTATCCTTGTTGAACTTCATGAGGTTGGCACTGGCCCACCTCTCCAGCCTGTCAAGGTCCCTCTCATGGCATGATGGACAGAGGCTTAAGAACTGCATCCACCATCTCACTCAGGACCCATGGATGGACCCCATGAGGTCCCATAGTCTTGTGCACCTTTAGATTCTTCAGATGATCACGAAGCTGTTGTTCTCCTACAGTGGGGTGTACTTTGTCCTCCCAGTCCCTACTTTCACCAGTATGTTTAAGTAAACCAGCTTTGAATGCTTTTTGGAGTCTGGAAATGGGAAATTTCAGAACTACTGAAAAAAGCAAAGAATTATTTTTATTGTTCCTAAATACAGTAATGTTTCTCAGATATTAACTGAGTTTTTTAAGATGTGCATGTCCAGAAGTGCCATGAATGTGAGGGGTTTACATTTGAGCCAGAAAAAATAAAGTAGCTTTGATATACTGTCTCATCTCTCAGATTTTTTTGATAATGTCTTTGGGTATTTGATGATTCTTGAAAATAACAAATATCCTTTTAACCTGGTTTCCCTTTATTCCACCAGCAGAATTGGACTAAATCATAAGGTGACTGTGAGGTTGCAATGCCTGTGATATAAGCCATAGTCTGAATTTCCTAAGGCAGGTGCTAGAAAATAATAATTCTAGGCTATTGCTGAAAAGAGACAGAGCCTTCTGCTACCTCCTGCCTCAGATTTCAGGTTTAATTTAATAGCTCATATGTCAGATATGGCCACGTTTTATGGAAATATTCTTATTGTAACCTACAACCATTCTTCCCTTTTTCCTTCCCTGGTGTTCAGAACTGCTTTTTGGAGGAGGTTACATAAAGCTGTTTTGTGCTCTTCAAAGACTACTGACAGAGAAAAGCAATTTCTGTTTGGAAGAGCAGTGCAGTGGTCTTGTGCTAATGGCATACTTGAACATTACTTGCTAATGGTGAAGAAAATCTAATGGCCTGAAAAGCTGCTGCTTTTTCTTGATTTAACCCTTAGCTGCATTGAGCTTTATGCCATCTGTAACACAAAGTGAGCTAATATATAGACAGTTTAGAAATGTCTGTTCAAGTACCAGGAATTGTTTCAGGCTGTTGTAGAGAGAAGAAACAAGGAAAGCAGTTTGAAGGGAAGGCTTATTTCTTTTTTGAATAGGCTGTACAGAAAGGGATATACCTGCTCTGTCTTAATTCTGTACCTGAAATGTTGGGATAGAAGACTTGCAATCTTATTTGAGTTATATATTGCATCCACAAAATGAAAAACCAAAGAACCCAATTCCTGAATTTGTTACTGTAAACCAGTGGTTTATTTGTTGGTTTTGTTCTACAAAAAACCTAAAATACAGATATGTATATATACTCAATGCTTTGTTTGAAACTGTGTCCAATGCTAGTAACTTTTGCTGTAATTGGTATTAAAGCAGCTAACCCTGTCTGATACTAACTGAATTGTTTGGGATTGATACTGCCATTGTCAACCACAAGGGAGTCTTTTCCTGTTTTAAGTTAAACAAATATTTTTTATATCTTTTAAAAATCATCTTTCTAAAACCCAATTAACAGTAGCCTGTCAAATCATGTTTGCATCTATCTATAAAGGTAATACTATATGGTGATGCATGGGCTTAGGTGTTTAATGAGGTTTCACACATACTAGTGTATTATCAAAGTGCCTTCATTAATGGTCTAGAGAACAGTTTTAAGAAAATAAGGTTATAAAATCCACATGTACCCCTCCCCATCATGTAAAAACACCTGTATCACATTTTTTTCATTTAAATAATAATGAAAATAGTCGTCATTTACTTCAGAGTTTTTCTCTTTGGTACAGCATGCAAATAAGTATTTTCTACCCCCAAGAAAATATTGAATTGGAAAATGAGAGACAAGTTTTGTGGTGACTTTAAGTATCTGTCATATGAACTCAAGTAAAACAAATTGTGTGAGGTGAGTTAATTATGTTAATTTCCAGAGAAAGCCATTGCTTTTTGCTCCATGTCTTATATCACTTATGTGCCTTGTTCATCGTTACTGTGGTACTGACACAAAAGTATGAGAAAGAAAAAAGTATTTTAGGTTTTCTAAAATTAGTTGCTGGAAAACCCTGACATCACAAAAAATAAACAGACCTGGCTCTGTTAACATTTTTTTTAAGCTCTCTTTAGTCTTGTATTGGCAATGCAGTGGAGTAGTATAACTAATAGTTATATGCTCATTTCAATTTCAGATCAAGTTCAGATGTCTTTCCTTCTCCAATTCCCTAACATTTCATTTGACCTGTATCCCTCTGTGGCTGTGCAGTTTGTACTAGATTAGATTTCCCAGTTGTATTTCACTTTCTCTCATATTTTGCTCTCCCTGTTTATTACCATTTCTCCCCCAACAAGATAATTAATTCTTCTATGTGTAGTCTACCTTCTTTTTTTGTTTATTTCTTCCTACCTGGATATCCTTTGTTTAACGTCTTCTTCAGATATTAACATTGTATTATCTCTCCACTTCCTTTAATTCACCTGTCCTTCCTTTTTTTTTCTAGTGTTGTGGTTTTTTTTTACCTGTATATGAAGTCCCTTAGAATCTACAGCTGTACTTTGTCATGGCAAAGTGGTTGTGAGAAACAAGATTGATGTTGGAGGGGAAGGATCAGTGCAGCTGGTGTAGCTACACAGAAGCACAATGTCATAGGAAGGCACCTGTGGAGGTGGTGGAAGAGTTCTTCACTATTCAAGAATTTAAACTTTGCTAATGATTTAATTGTTCCTATGAACAAGCTCTTGGGCTTGCTTGCTTTTAATTGATTGCATATCATCCGACCCAAGTTTTGGGAACTTTACTAACGAATATGATAACTAGCTTTATGTTCTGCTCCGTGTCTTCTCACTGGAGAGCAATTACTGGTTTTGCTCATAACTGCTACAGCCTTTCTGTGTACTGAATCACTTTGACATATTATTTAAAGTTCTAGATATTAGTTTGCATCAAGACTTTTATATTATCCAAAGACTTTGGGTGATCTGGTACCCAAAATCTTGGGTAAGATTTTTACTTTCTTGCATGCAGGAAACATATGCCATACACTTTTCTTCCTTCTTCCTGTTGAAAGGCTTGTTGTAATAGCCCTTTGATATAAAGCTGTATAGCAGGTAGGTATTTTCTGGCTTTGTGTCTGATAATAAGAGTATGGAAATGTTGGTATCCTCATCTTCTCCTAATCTTCTGCATAGCCTTACATATATGCACACACACACAAAAGGCCATCATCAACAAAAACTTTGATTTGAGATTGATTCCAAGTATCACCCAGAATCAATCTAGTATATTTCAAGTCAGAGAACAATGGGATTACATTTTTCCCAGTTCATAGTAAGTCATCACTGGCTATGATTCCATCTCCTTCTGTCATTTAAGTGCTTGGAACTAGCTTTATTTTGCTGTAATTTTCCCTCTATACTATATCCAACTTAGAAGAGAGAAGAAAGGTTAGGTATCAAGCAGTCGAAAAGAGAAGTCGTGAGTCAAGAGACCACATGAAACTATAGATAGAATTTGGACTTTCAGTTGTTCTATGCAAGAGACTTGTTCTGCTGTCTGCACAGTGCAGTGACCCTACTCTCAGTGTGAGCTGAAGTGCTCTGCTTTGCAGGGCAGCTGAAGGAAGGGTCTCAGAATCTGCTGGCAAACCTTGGGGATTTTTCCTAGGTAATCTAGATGTTCATCACCTGTAGCAAAGCATCTGTCTTAGCTGCATGTGAAATTTGGGGTTCTTGTGTACGTGCTCTCAGTGGTCTTGCACTCAGTCTGCCTGTGTCTGAGGGAAGGGCTCATGGTCTTATGGGAAAGAGAGTGTTTGTATTCAGATTTAACTAAAAAATATGGTGTGGTTTTCATTAATTACTCATTGTTTTTGAGAATTGTGGGATGTGCACTGAAGGGTGTTAGGCCTGTGGTGATTTAGTATGCATACTTACAGCAAAGCTATCAACGTTCAGTTAAATTACCCTTATACTAACATACAGACTCATGTAAATTAAGGGAAGGGGATAGGCAGGGCCAGTAAGATCCAGCTGGCTATGTGACTGATGCTACAGTCAGGGGTTTGGCTCTCCGGATCAGCTTTGACAAACCTGGTCTGGTGGGAACTGATGGTATCCACCTGTCAGAAAAGGGGCAGAACATCCTTGGCCATAGACTAGCCAAACTGGTGAAGAGGGCTTTAAACAGCTGTGGCTGGGGGAGGGAACCTCCATTAATCCACACTGATCAATTCCAGTGTGATGCTGGCACCAGCGCTCAGAGCCTGTAGAAGGGGTGCAGTCCAGCAGGGGAGCACCTGGGTGGGGCATAATAAACTCCCAGCCCCTCCAGCTGGTCAGTTACCTTCACTGGAGGCCCAGCTGCAATGCCTCTAGGCAAATGCATGCAGCATGGGGAATAAACAGGAGGAGTTAGAGGTGTGTGTGAGCCTGCAGGGGCATGATATCATCACAGAGACCTGGTGGGATGGCTCCTATGGCTGAAGTGTTCAGAATGGAGCGTTATAAACTCTTTAGGAAGGACAGGTAGGGTAGATGAGGTGGGGGTGTTGCCCTCTATGTCAAAGACCAGCTGGAGTGCATGGAAATCTTCTGGGGGATGGATGAGGAGCCAACTGAGAGTTTATGGGTTAAGATTAAAGGGAAGGCAGGCAAAGGTGACATTACTGTGGGAGCCTAATACAGGCTGCCTGACCAGGAGGACAGTGTAGATGAGGCACTCTACAGACAGATAGAAGCTGCTTTGTATTCATAAGCCATGGTACTTATGGGTGACTTCAGCTGCCCTGATATCTGTTGGAGGGACAACTCTGCAAAGCACAAACTATTCAGGAGGTTCCTAGAGCACATTGACAACTTCCTTTTCCAAGTAGGAGAGGTGCTATGCTTGTTCTCACCAATAAGGAAGGGCTGGGTAGGGATGCTAAGCTCAAGGGCAGCCTTGGTTGTAGCAACTGTAAAATGATGGAATTCAAGATCCTTAGGGAAGCAAGGAGGGCTCACAGTAAGCTTACTACCCTTGACTTCAGAAGATATTTCAGCCTACTCAGGCTACACTCAGGCTCAAGAGAGTGTCCTGGGATAACATCTTGGAGGGAAGAAGGGCCCATGAAAGCTGGCTGATACTCAAGGATCACCTTCTCCAGGCCCAAGAGCAATGCATCCCAAATAAGAGGGAATCAGGTAAAAACTCCAGGAGGACAGTGTGGATAAGCAAGCAGCTCATAGAAAAGCTCATACTTAGGAAGGAAGCATACAGGGGGTGGAAGCTAGGGCAGGTACCCTGGGAGGATTACAGAGAGGTTGCTACACTGCTCTTTTGAGGCTGCACGTGGAATACTGTGTTCAGTTCTGGTGCCCTCAGCACGTGAAAAACATGGAGCTGTTGAGAGGGTCCAGAGAAGGGCCACAAAGATGATTAAAGGGCTGGAGCAGCTCTGCTATGGTGACAGGCTGAGGGAAGTGGTGCTGTTCAGCCTGGAGAAGAGGAGGCTCCGGGGAGACCTGATAGCACCTTCCAGTACCTGGAGGGCCTACAGGAAAGCTGGGGAGGGGCTTTTCATCAGAGAGGACAGTGATAGAACAAGGGGTAATGGCTTTAAATTGGAAGAAGGTAGATTTAGTTTAGACATCAGGAAGAAATTCTTCACTATGAGGTAGTAAGGTGTGGGAATAGGTTGCCTAAGGAGGTTGTGGAAGCCCCCTCCCTGGAGGTGTTCAAGGTTGGATGAGACTTTGTGCAGCCTGGCCTAGTGTGAGGTGTCCCTGATCATACAGCTTGGATCCTGATGATCTTTAAGGCCCCTTCCAATCCATTCTATGACTCTCTGATTCTATGGAATTAGAATAAGCTTTAAAGACCTCCATATCTAGTTCAAGGATGGAAGCTCAGAGTCAGCAGACTTTGAATTCACTCTGCAGTGCAGACATGCCATGGAGGTTTAAGTCCCAGTTTAGGGCAGAAGAGAGCAATTAAATGATGTTTCAATTTCATCTGTGCTTGAGCTTTAGTGAACCAAAAGGAAGGAGTGGTGCTGTCAGTAGGAAGAGAGGCACAAACTTGGATTTTGTAACAAATGCATGTTAACAAAGCATATTTCATTCCTTAGACATGTTCTTCATATTATTTTTCCTCTGTGTTCTGGTATGTTATGAACATAACATAGTTTTAATCTAAAAAAATATTTCTATCCAAAGATGGATAAAATAAATTATGCATCCTTCCATGCATTTTTGAGAGAAAGGCTCCAGCTTAAGAGGCTTGTATGGCAGCCATCTTCTTTGGAACTCACTTCATCATTTCCAATTATGGCGAGATTCCAATGTCAAACAAAATCATGTTTCCGAGAAGCTGTGGCTTATTCCTGTAATACTGGAGACTGCCTCTATTTGATTTGCAGTATCTGAAGTGCAAGAAGCATGTGGGGCCAGTGGTGAATTTAAGGTTTAATATCTCATGATCCATCAGGAAAAAAATGGGGGCTTTATCCCTCTTTAAAAGAACAGGAGCATAACAATTTCTTTGTAATAAATGTGGCATTTTCTAATATCACTGAAAGCATCTAAGAGGTTGATCTTTAGAGATGACATTTTAGTTTATATAAGTGCTGCTTTCTGTCATGTTAATAATCATACCTAGTCATATAGCCTTATATAAAAAATATGGTTATGCAAATATTTGACAAAGGTCTCTGAAAAACAGCATGAGGTTGATTATTTTTTTTCCCCAAAAAAATACATATTCGTGAAATATGAAGTATGTAGCAAACATGAGAGAGGTGGTGTGATAAAACACCCCGGGTTGCAAATACAAGCAGTCATGCTTATAAATGCTGCCACACTTTTTCCAGGAAAAAAATACCTGTGTGCTCTTACTTGCTTATTTTTGCATCTCTTTCAATATAGCTAAGCATCATTTATGAGTCATATGTATGGCAAATTATCCTCCTTCATGGCTTTTATTTTTATAAGCTTACTTTTTATATAGAAGGCCTGCTTGGTACAAAACCTTACAAGACATAAGCCACCCCTGTTTTACATTGCAAAACCAAACCTTGTTTATCATAGAATAGTTGCAGAAAATGTGTAATATCAGGCTAAAAATACGAACAATTTCTAGGTCCTGTGTGGGAACAGATCCTAAATACCAATTCATATGTCAGGCAGACAGTGGCAGCTGCTTTGTTAATGTATGGCACAAATCCATATTAAATCAAATGGCAAGTGCACAGTTTGACAGATACCATCATCAGTGCAAACATTATTAAACTCATTAAAGAGTTTGGTTTTAATTTTTTATTTAATGGACATATATTTGGCTTTCAGGGTCTTTCTCGGTCGGAGCCTACAGCACCAAGTACTACTTCTACAGGGTTTTTGCCTAACAAAGCCTGATGTGTTCTGGCCGTTCCTCGGGGGCAGTGCCTTGATGTTTGTGGCTTCCCCTGCACATCGTTTGTTAGGGTCTGTGACCAGAAATTCCATTTGAGAGCACATCGCTCTGGATAACACTCAGTGGTCTTTTCATTTTGATTGATGGCTCTGGTTTTGCACCATCTGGCTTCTGATAGGCTGCATTAATCATATTCTGAAGTAAGAAAATTTAGACAGGTTTTTTTAATAAGTACATATATATAGCAAGTAAATGTGCATATGTATGTATGTGTGTGTTTAATTTCTGTACGTTTCACTCAGATGAAAGAGAGCAACAGTCCTGTCATTCAGTTTGTTTTGGCATAAATATGTATCTACTGGCAAATGTCCATATTTCAGTTTTATTCCTAGTGTTCTAACTTTTTTTATTTTGCTTGGTATCAGCTGTTTATAGTAATTGTTTTATATTAACATTGTTTTCTTTTGGGAACATTGAACTCGCTTAAAGTATCCGAGCTGCATCTCAACTGTTTTAGCTAAACCCTGAAATTTCTATTTGCTGCTTTTGGTGGTATGCTGAAGTTCCTTGCTTCCTCGTAAACATAGCTCAAGATAATGGTTTCTGAAAAAGAAGATCATAAGGGTTTACATTCTACTTGTATAGAATGTCGTAAAATTGTTATATTTTTATTCATGTCTTGGGGAAAAGTTAAGAATCTTAATTATGCATGCAATGTACAAAAGTCAGTAATCATCTATATTGAGGTCTTCTGATACAGTTTGACAATAGCTTACTTAAGGTGTTTTATTGTTAGATGAGCAAAATTAATAGTCTCCCAATATGTATGTAGGAATTAATGAGCTAATGTGCAGTCATTGAGTGTTTCAGATTTTATTTGGGTTTCTAATTTACAAGGAGTTCTCTAAACTCCTTCACATTAGGTTTCTTTCATTCTGTGGTATTTTACAATATGACTTAAAGGAAAAAATTGTCCTGTGGTATACCCTGTCACATTGAAGCCATAAGCTGGATGTTAGCTTTCAGAAGCTACTTCATTTTTGCCTTTTACCTTTTTGAAGATTGTGGAATGAGAAGCTGTCCTGGATTCCCTTTCACCTGTACTGTTATGGATATAACACACCATGAAAGAAATTCAGCAAGTACATTTGCTATAACCCCAAGTTCGGCATTTACTGGTTGCACTGGGTGTGTTTTCTTAGGAGTTCCTGACCCATGAAATGCTCTAGAAGTATCACAGCCACCAGTTTTGTGTTGACAGCCATAAATCGCTTTATTAGGGAGGGGGTGTTTCTTGTTTTGTTTTTAATTTTTTGCTCTATTATCTCTCACTTTTCCTCAATATTCTCATTAGCAGAGCTTGCAGGTACTTTGGAATGTTGGGGTTTTTCTTGTGTTTTTTTTTTATTATTATTATTATTTGTTATTCCCTCTGCTTTGCTTTGTGAAAAATACCTTAAGAATTGAGGTATTTGGCAGGAAGGTGGAGCAACATTCATCCATAGCCCCACCAACTAAAGCAAAACTTCCTGTTCTGATTTTATTTCTGCCAGGCTTGATGATGTCTCTCTGCAGAGTACATCAGGTTTATTTTGAGACATCTGTCATGAATTCTTCATAATGTAAAGCCCTACTTACGGTTCAAAACTAATGTCATGTTAGAAAGTTGTTTGACATACTACAGCAAGAAACAGTTCTTGAGGAAGATTTTAGAAAATTCTATAGTTGTATTTAATAAAGATATAAACCTCCTTAAGGTCTAGCACTGTGCAGGTCATGAGAGCATCCCTGTCTCACATTTGTTTGTTTACAGTGTTCTGCAAAACTCTGCTTTTTCTGTTGTCTTCCTCTAATATATTCATGTTTTCTTGTATATTTATTTTAACTACAAGGCTTGTTAGTTTGTTTACAGTCTTACAACTTTTTAAAAATAGACATCTGTGATTCAAAGAATCATAATTTAACTAATAATCTGTGTTAAACTAAGCATAGATGCTGAAAATTAGGATAAACAAAGCCTGCTTAATCATTGTTACAAAAGTACCGTCTTTATTTGTGTGCCAACGAGGATTTTAAAAAAATCTTCATAGCTACACCACTGATCACAGTGTGCCCAGTGCTGAATTACAGTTCTCTAGTAAATCAACAACTGATCTTGAGTAATTTTGCCTTGAACCTCCTGGATTTAGAACTCCCACCTTATTTTGCTGGAATCATTGTAATTATAGTTTACCTCAGAGACATTATGCAAGTTTAAAAGTTAAAGTCTTGCCAACAGGCACAATCAGTATCTTCTCCTAAGCTCCCTGTTGGCTATGCATAAAAGCCTAGATCCTCAAGCTCAGAAGCAGCTTTTCAGTTTTCATACTGCTCCCCAGTGTTCTCATTATCCAGCTTCCAACTTGGAACAGCAACATCACCATACAGGCTTGTGGAAGCTGGAGCAGCCCAATACTTTGTTTACCAAAGGTCTACAGTGAAAATTACAGTTGTTTATAGTAGCTTTCTGCAAAGGATCCTCTGGACTTTGTGGGGCAAGAACTACATATATTCAGTCCTGTATTACACTTCAAAACATGGAGGAAGAGGTAAAATATAATTTCTAAGTGTCTTCCTGAGAACTGAAAAATCATTGATGCTGTCGTTTAAAAACTGGGACACAGTGTCAAAGGGTGAGTTCAGGGCCTGCAGGATGGTTAGCAGAAATCGCTAAGAAGTGAAAAATTTATAACAAAGATCCAGTTGCATCTCTTTCCAGTGTTATACATGCCAGGTTAGAAAAATTGCTCAGAACAACTTGTAACCAGCAGATACAGGTTACTGGTGTTTTTGTTTGTCAACTTCCAGTAAGCAGCTTGATATGAAAAAACCTATATTACCATATTTTCTGAAATGCAAAGCCTGCCTACACTTTTCAATTGAATGACTTCTGTCATTCTGCAAACATGCAGGTTTAATGACTTAGTTTCTTGTAGTCCATGCCAGTCAAATAATTTTCTAGAAATGTGCCCTGCATTGCTGTAGTTATGCTTAATATTATCTTGTATCATCCCTACTGTGTTTTCTGTTTCTATTTCAATATGGAGAACAGAGGGAGTTGTACTTTTGGATTGAATTTTTGTTACTTTCAGGTTTATTTCCTATGTTGAAATAAATGTGAGGAGTAAATACTTTCAAATTTCTTCAGGTTTACCAGCTTCTATGTACATGTCAGTCTTTGTTAAGCCTTCCAATAACAAATCAGCAAATGGGATGAGAAAACAGACTCCATTCCAGGACATATACAGGTTTTGCTGTTATTAGTAACATTCTATCAAAGGACAATGTCATCTTACTGTAGGATGTTTGGATTTTGAAAACAAATACCATTGGTAGTTACTTTCAAAATTCAGATTGTGTTTATAAGTCTATAGGATTTATTGTGACTAATAATCTGAGAGAGTATACATGTAAAGATTTTTTAAATTCTTTTGGATGATTCTTACTTCTGTGAGAATACATTCAAGGTTTTGATGCTTTTAAACTCCTTTCTAAACGTTGCCTTTGAGTAACTCCTTTTCTTGTGGTGTGTGTAGTTTTAAGGGAAGAGGGTGCCCTTTATTGACTGTGAGTACATAGCATACATTGCTCTGTTAATGGTTGGCAGCTGTGTGCACTGTGCAAGCTGTGTGTGTCTGGTAAGAAGCTGGACCTGTACATGGAAACATTTTGTGGAAGTAGGAAAAGTGAAAGTACTTACTGTAAAACTGCTGTAATGTCTCATAACTAAATCAAAGTAATACAGTTATTCCTATTGGCAATACGATAATGACAAGAAAGCTATTTTGTCTCTAGTGGTAGATAATATGCCATTATATCACATAAATATGTATAATTTCTGTTGAGTGTGCTCTCAAAATTGTCTTTAGAAAGAAATCTGTTGTGCTTTGGTGCATGTTTTCCTTCACTACAGATTTCTATGGTTCTCAGAACCTAATTCTGTGAAAAGAAAAACCTAGAGCCAATGAGAAGAGAAAATTAATTTCCAATTAATATCTACGTGTGTGTGTTTGTGTGTGTGTACTATTTTGTTGGTTGTGTTTTTTGAGGAGTAGTCTTCACTTTCAGAATCTTGCCAAATTCCTGGTTCCACTGAAGTATTTCAAGTGAAGTATCAGCCTGTTTTCTTCTTGAAAGTAAGAAAGCTTTTGTCTTTTAAGCTGAAGCCTATAAATTATCCAGAATTACAAATCACTTGTAGCTTATTTGTGGGGAAAAAGGAATTTGCATTCCATAGAAAAATATCTGGTGTGAGGATATATAAATATATGGAGAAGACTTGGCTGACCTGTGTTTGTGTGTATAAGTCAAATACCAGTCAGAAGTCATTGTTCTGCTGTATTGCCTCAGCAGTGAACAACAAAGTGACAACTGCTGTGGTACTCAGGCACCATCTGTCTTGTGAACCCTTCTGTTCTTGTCTGAACATGATAAATTTTACCTTATTTCTCCAAGAAAATAAAAATTGTACTTAATCTATAGTTCAGAAGCTGGATAAATTCCAAGTGAGGCTCTGTTCGTAGTGATATCCCTTGTCTCTGGGGGTGTAAATTTGGGCTTACACCTAAGTGTGTTTATGTAAATATTACAGATTTATTGCTGTGTGTACTGTGCTATGTGTCACAAATACAAGTCTGCATGCAAACATACTATATATCAAAAAATCTTTTTAGCAAGCACAGTAATTTGTATCCACAATAAATTAAATATTTTTAACTTCTGTACCTAACAGTTGAAGACTTTAAAGGTGTTTTAATGGTTGGAGGAGAGTAATGAGTAATCAAGGTGGACTTTTATTTGTTTCACTATTTCAAATTCCTCTTAACTGGTGGTAAGTTGTGCACATGGTCTTCAGGTATTTTTTAATTTTAACATGATGAGATTTTACATTACTGGGTAATTTTTCAAATGCAACTTTCCTGTTTTACTTCCAATTAAACAAAATTCATTTAGGGTAGATGACTTTTTTTCCAGAATGCCTGGTGAAGTAGTATTTTCTGACTGCCTTACTGCTGGTTTTTCCACTTTGAACATTTTCCTCATCTCACATGTTGTTAGTGTTTCACTGTACATGTGGTCTCAGCCCCTGAGTTATTATGCTGCACCACTTCCACCATTTAATACATTGGACAGCATCAAAAGTACCTGAAAGCCAGCTGGCTCTGTGCATCACTTTGTCTTTTGAAAAGTCTAATGAACAGGCACTTAAAAATTGTAACCAAAAAGCTGCATGTCTCTGCAGAACTCAAAGCACCTGCTTCACTTCTTAATTTTAGCATTTTTATTGTTTGCACATTCATAGACTTTCTATCAGAGATACAGGATCTCCAGCATTAAGTAAAGATCACATCGTGCCTTGAGAAAAGGTGACTTCACTTAGAAGACTTTTCAGTCTTAGAAGACTGAAATGGTTTGCAGCCAAGCATGTATAACAAGAGCAGTGTGTGAAGCCATGAATCCCAGTTATATGGTGTGTGGCGTTACATGCCAAATGACAATGAGGTGGTTGAATCACTACCCCTGGAGGTGATTAAAAGACATGTAGATGTGGTGTTTAGGGACATGGTTTCGATCTGGACCATTGTAGAGTTAGGTTAATGGTTGGACTCGATCTTAAAGATCTTTTCCAACCAGAATGATTCTGTGATTCTGTAACAGTAATCTGTAAGAACTGAACACAAGCTATTTTATGAAATTAGATACCCTTATAAGTAAAGCAAAGAAAGCTTTTGTAGGGGCACGAATGCACAGGATGAGGCATCATTACCTTCATTATCTTTTTTAGTGGCTTAGAATTTTTTGCTGAAAACTTTGTGAATACTTTTTTTCATTTTGAAGTTGTCTGTTTAGCAGTCAAGTATTTTTCTTACATAAGTGAAAGAAGTCCTTATTGTTCCTGAAAATTAAAAAAAAAAATAGAAGAATTACAGGAATTGCTATGGGAGCAGATTGTTTACAAGGACAGAATGAATGTTCTCAGATGTGATTTTCTTGCTCTGCGTGCTCAGTTGTTTATCTACAATGGCTGCTGTTCCCAGTGGAGCAGAGAGGGTGAGAGAGAGATGGTGCAGGGTTCTTTCTCGTTCTCCATAAAAGGCCTGATAACAATTGGCTGAATAAAATAGCCCCTTTAATAAGACAGAACAGAAAGAGGGGTAGAGATAGTGAGTGAATCTTACGTCCCTTCGAGTGCTGAGAAAGCTGCGTTCATTCAGTGTCAGAGAGAGTAGGATTGGGTTTTCCCACAGTGTGCTGCACACATCTCAACCTTGGAGAAGTTCCTTCTGGGATCCATAAAGGAGCAGAAACTGCTCCTTTAAAACATGTAGATATTCAGGTTTGTTTTTTTTTAAACACACCTCTTACTGCTTTTCTTCTACTCTACAGGGTAGAACTTGTGTCTACATATGTTTGATGCTGGCTGTGCTCTCAAAGAAATATTCAGGGTGTGAGAACAATAGAAAGAAGTGCTAGCAATGAAAGGAGCAGTGTTGCAAAAACAGTCAGTTTAAAAAAAAAACAACAAACAACAAAACAAACAAACAATAAAAAACAAATTTAAAAGGAAGATTAAAAAAACAACAAAGATGCTGTAGTCAGTAATAAGTACATATAACTTCTCTTGTCTAAACCCTCACTTGAAAAAGTGGTGCAAATGGGGAAATGCCCTTGTAAATTGTGTGCCTTGTATAAACATTGTTTATGAGTACCAAGGTGAATGTGTCGTGAATGTGTCTTCAGATATACCTCCAGAGACATATATATGAGAAAACCAGCAAAAGAAATAAATGCTTAAAAAAGAAATAACAGTCCTACCAGACTCAATGTCTCCTTCACTTGGAGGAAAGATGTAGTTTGCTTCATAACACTGAAAAATGTGTGATGAGTGTAGCAAGCCTAAAACCTTCATTGTTCCTTCAAATAAAACAAACAGGAAGTGTAATTAGTTGACTGCTTCTGCCTACTCCTAAATCCCAAGATTACATGCAATTTGAATCATCGTCTATCTGCCTGTTTTTTTCCGGGCATATTTCTGTTTTTCCAAATCATCTCCATGTTTGCATGCACCAAACTTCTGCAAAGCAGGAGAAAACAGTTAACACTGCCCTGACATGCTGCATTAGATAGTTGCAGGGAGCTTCCTACTGTGCTTGTATTTCATCAACTTCAAGCCATACCAGTGGTTTCCAGACATTCATATTTGCAAGGTGAAACCAAATATAAAGTCTTTTTTATGGGTGCATAGTAAATTATTTATTTTATTTCCATGTCAGAATAAGAGAAAGATTGCATTAGGACTAATATAATATGAGATTTTAGCTCAAAGCACTATTAAACAAGAAAATCTTTAGAGCCATTGCTTGGATTTTTTGTCTTTTTGTGTAAAAACTTCCGTGAAAGTCCATTTTCCTCTTCTTCACTATCTGGTCTAACTTTGACTTCTGTATGTTTTAATGCGTAGTCAGACTTCTGCTGCATCAGAAAAGCCCGGGGTAGTTGACTGGCCTTTCATAAGCCTCATGCAGAGAACATATGAACACAGCACAGCCCTGATTGTTTTCACAAATGCAGTGTCATGGAAGTTTGTTGAAGTCATGTATCAAATATTGAATATACAGGTCGAAGCAATAGTTTGGTCGCAGTTGTCTGGAAGCCTTGGCTAAATGCCCCTGTGTAGTTGCAGATCATTGTAGAGGACACATCCAGTAGTCTCTTAATTTCCATTCATTTCTACAGGAAGAAAATCTTGGGTGGAGAGTAATGTGAAAGCACATGAAAGCCAGTGAAGTTCATATCTGTAGAACCAGTGTTAAATAAGCCTCACCCTAGTCAGGCTGTGTGTCTTGTGCCATTCTGGAAAGCTCTCTGGATAAAGATGACTTAAAAGTTTGTAGAGACAGCCTGTATGCAGCGATAATGTCTTAAATTAGATGGATTGCTACTGATAGAAAAAACAGACAAACGCTCAGGCGGTTGAAAGCTCCTGTTTCTCCCAGCTGTAGGAGCTAATCTCATTTTATTTTAAACAAAAAAAAAAGTTTGCCCTGTGAACTTTGCTTTTCTTGTATCCTTTGGCCATTGTGGCTACACCACCACTATTTTAAAATCAACAGGATGGGGTATTGCTACACATTTCATTGACTGATGTCCTGAGCCATCTTGCATTTCCTGAGCTATGCTGTATCTTCAGGTGACAAAACTGAGTTTTAGAGGAATGAGAAGGATTCTGTGTTTCCTACCTTGCAGCTTTCTTATGAAGTACAAAAGTACAGCATATGCAATCAACCTCAGAATGTTTTTGTAGATTTTCTTCTTCTCTTATTGTAGTAGTAACAGGAAGAACTACTGCACTTGTGGCTGACAAGGAAGAAGACATTAGTGCATAAGTTGTGCAAGGTTGAGGTTGGACAGTGGGTCAGACAATTAAGAAGGTGACATACTGAAGGAAAACATTTAGAAGCAAGGGGAGACAGAAACACTAACCCAAATAAGCATGTTAATTTGGTATTTTCTCAGAGGGATATTTGGATTAAATTATTTTATGAGTATTGTGATTTATAGATGTAACTGGCATTTTTTCCTGAGTAGAAGCAGCTCTCTTGTCATACATAGCATCTCCTGCAATCCAGTACAATTAAACTGATCTCAGATTTGCATATTATGAAGTTGTATGAGCTTATTCAAGCCAACAAAAAGAGGTCTCTCTTGCTAGGCTAGAGCATTATTTGAGCTAATCTGCCTGCTTAAGTATATTAACGTTTTGCATATGGTTCTAACAGATACATGCAGCTGGATGGCATAGTTCTGAATTATTGTTATGATTCATGGCACTAGTTTCCATGCAATCACCTTTTCCTTCTTTAATAAATTAATGCAGCCTAGAGTCAGTAGAAATCCAGGCTTTCTTTGCACTGCAGCACAAGTATTGTTCGGTCTTAATAGCAAAGATCAAAGGATACATAATTTTTTTAAATAGCAGCAGGAACCACAGATCATAACTCATTGAAATTACTTCCCTCCCTTTTTAATCTTCAAACTATACTATTATGGAGTATTTATTGTTTTATTGTGGAATATGGATGTCACTGACTGCAGTTATGTTGATTCAGTATGGCCTTTTATATATGTTTTTCAGAACTGCAAATTATTGCATTTGATTAAAACTCACACATTAGAACAGATTCTTCTTTAAATGGAAAAACTCATAAGCATGGTCAAGAAAGCCTCCCCGTGTTACTGTGTAGGGGATTTTTCTCCCAAGAAAATACTTAAAATGAAAAGGGTAGTATAAATACACAGGTGGTATTTTGAAAGCTCAGAAGTACCTAAAAAAGTTTGCATTGGTTTTAGCAACCTCCTTCCAGACTTCTGTGAAAGTATCTGCTTCCCCCATTGGAGCGGAGTTTCACAGTGCCAAGGAAAAATCCCAACTGTTGTGCTGGCAGCAGCCTCCTCTTGGTGTCTGTTGAAGAACTAAGTGCAGGTAGTTAGAGTATAACATGACTGGAGGTACATGCAGGCCGCTCAGTACAGGATTCACTGTTACCTGGGAACAAAGTGAGCACTCGGCTTCCGTGTTCCCTTCTTCTTTTTGTCATCATATCCTGCCCTTGCTGGCTTCATTCTTGGGCATTAGTGGGAGGAAGTATCAAGAAGGGAGCAAAATGACAAACTTTTCCCTGTAGCTTAACTTGTCTTTTGTCAGCCAGTGGAAGCTGGAGTACTGAGCTCTTGTTACCAAGCTTGTGGGACTGCTCACATATTAGTGACTGGAGGGTCTGGAGAGGTGTGTGTTTTCCAGGCAGAGTCAGCACCCTGCAGGGCTGCTCTTTGCTCTGGCTGCTTCTGGTTATGCTCCATATTTGTCATTCCCATCCACCTACTGCAGCCAGCCATCTCTCTCCCCTTCACCATGCACATGTGCTTTATGTTTTGTAAATCCCTGTGAGCCATCTAATTCCTATATTACAGGTAAGGAGTGGAAAAAAATTAAACTATCCTTTATTGAAATTTAGGAAAAATTTCCTGCTTGGAATTAGTTTTCCAAGTACTCTCTTGTAAACTTTTTACTCCTCCCATACTTCATGATTTCTCATCTGACCTTGTTATCTTCTTTATTTTGTGCTAAAAAAGACATTTCTACTGTCCAACCCCACCCATTTTATTTTCAGAAGTTATGCTTAAGGAAGGAATAAGAAAAAAGCTTTTCCTCCCCCAGGTTATTCCCATGCTTTAGTGCCAATAATACCCTCCTACACTCCTGTTTTATGTGAAATTATCAAGTTGGCAATGGGTCAAAGGAGACAGAAACTCTGAAAAGGGGGGTGGGTGGTAGGGAATGCAGTTTCTAAATAGTCTTCCCTCCTTCCCGCCTTAGTTTGGAAGTGAGACTAGCATGTGTATTGGAGGATATGTCCAGGGCTAGAAAACAGGTCTGTTATTTAAATCATATTGAAAAATATGGAAACAACTTGGCTTGATTTAGCTTTTCTTTTTCTTGGAGTAGAAACTGTATGTTTTATCTTCGGTGTGTTCTCTCACACTTGCCAACTTCTGAAGCTGTAAAGGTGAATGTTTAGAGTGCTAACTTAAGACGCTTAGTGCTCTGGTTTGGTTTAAAAAGAGACTTTTAAGCAGATCACATGAAAAAAAGTTAAAAAAGGGTTGGAGGAGGGGCTTGTTCTTGAATATGTGTAATAGTTACATACTCCTTTATCCCATGTTTCCACAAATAATACACAAGAGAAATGTGATAGTGCTAGCATAGCTCAATTTTTGTGTCCTGCACTCTTGGCAGAAGAGCAAGAAGAGTGAGAGTCCCACGATTCTGTCTAGTGGAAGCTGACATTCTTCTATTAAGATTCCCATCTCTTTCATCTACCTCTCCTCAAGAACTTCCTCTTACAGTTGAGGATAAAAGAGAAGAGGAGGAAGAAAGTGGGATGGACACACTGGGGAAGTGGAAAGAAGGAGCCAGAATACCATGCCAAAATCTGCATCGGAACATTGCTTTCAAAAAAGTACTGCTGGGCTTCAAGTTAGCAAATCTTCCCTGGACTGAAACTCACAAGTCTGCAACCTGACTTGTGTTCCTGTCACTGCTCTGTGTAGACACTTGAGTGAATTTCTTGCCGTTCTTGTACCTTTGCTTCCTGCAGTAGCAGTCTGGTTTTGTTGCTGTCTGTATCTAATAAGGAAAGGAGGCCTTGCTTTGTATCCAACCACTTCCTGCAAGGCACAAGAAAGAAGTAAATGTGACCTCAGCTGTTTGTCCCTGTTAACTTGGTAATTTATTTCTAATACAATAAAAAAATAAGGTAAATTCCATAGAATTGTAAGTATTTGAAAGTACCTTTGGATCCAGGTGTTTCCAGGGGATTGTGCATTTCTTTAAAATAATAGCAGTAACACCCTCCCATAGTGGGATTTTGGATTTAGAGAGCTACAATGGTGTAATGGTATTAATCTACTTCAAATCACATATCTTAAAAGTTAGTCTGAGCTCTAAGCCAATATAGTTACCATTGATTACCCAGTGCTGTTCTGCTGCCCAAAATGACATGAACCATCAGAGCTGAGCAGGGTTTACACATTTTCTATTTTAAGGTCTTGCCGTGACTACAAAAAGTTATCATCCTCAAGTCTTAATTTAGCCATGTTCTTTGTGAATAGATGTTAACATGTAGAACACTGTAGCTGTTAGATATATCAGATGAAAGGAAGTGGAACAATCATATCATAATAATTCTTCGTAATAAAAAGGGCTGATAGAGTTTGTAGGAGAGGTGATATGAGTGCAGTCAAAGTCAGGCTTCTGACACTGCAGTTAGGTTCAGAAAAAGAAAGTTATTTTAATAAGACAGTAAAATTTCACCTCATTTTTATCATATAGTTTCAGAAATTGTGTCATAGTCAGTGATGCTGTAAAATAAGGAACTGTTGAGGCTGTTCTTTCTTAACATTCTGGCAAATGCAGTATACTTCTAATGCCTAACACAGTTGCATTTGCAGCTGCATGATATAATTATTTTTTCTGAGGTGAACAATGGTTTTGCTTTTTTTTACTTGCAGCATTAAAAAGGGCAGTTGTTTAATAGGTGAAATTTGTGAGTCTGTACAACATGTCTTTTTATTATTGTTGCCTCCATTTTTATTTTTGTTGTCTTTATAATATGAGGTTGACAGTACAGACGGCAGGAACTTTCAATTAGCCTTGAGGTCAGGCATCTAGAGTAAAAATTTTGACACATTCCTTTATCACTTCACCCCAATCTTAAAAGGGCAGTCCATTGCTCATATTTATTTAATACATTGTTTCTTCTAGGGGACAGGTAAAGATAATCTTGTTCTACAGCACTATCAAATTGGGTTTGTGATCAGGATGCTCCTATAGAAGACCTATTTCTTTAGGATGCAAAGTGTCTTTTCGTTAGCTGTGTGCTTGAAAGTTATATTTCTTGTTGTATTAAACCAATGTTAACTAGGCTTTCTAATGCTGTAAGATGGAAAAAGCTTAATTCTGAGCAAATCTTGAAATCATAGATGTGGCTAATGGACAGCCGAAGGCCTGTGTTTTCTTTACAAAATAGATTTTCTCAGATCTCCAGTCTAGTATGTCTCAACCTGTCGCAGATATCCTAACAGGCTTCTGCATCTAAGCTTCTGCTTACCCACCTGTTGGTTAAGTAGCTTTGGACTTAGCACGTGAGTGCTTTTTTCACCCACTACCACCATCCTCATCACACAAGTGGGAGTATGACTATGCTTCTGAGAATGTATTTTCCTTATTTCTGACATACCTAGAACATAACAACAAAGTGTATTTTTAAAAACTTCTGAAATATGAGAAAATGCAATCTTCTTAATTTAAAAAAAGTTGTCACGTTTGCAGTGCAATGCTGAAGTTTTAGCATGGCATTTCAAGTACTAATCAAGTGCATTAGTTCTGGGTGAATGAGGATGACACAGCAGATCTACTCTTGTGATTTATATATCCTTTGAAAGAAGAAAAAATTATAAAATACATCAGAAAATAGCATGGATCTGTGAGCACTGCTGTACACCTTTGTATCTCTCTGTCGTTCATTATTTCCGTATTCACACAGGGAGAAAGTGCCACACAGGGCATTTGAAATGGCTTCCTGAAGGGGATGGCCCTAAAGGGATTGCTCTGACACATGAAGACTTTCATGGGGTTTAAAAAAAAATAAATTCCGACACAGCAGGATTTAAAGAAACTGCGTGAGTCCTTGTTTTATATATAGGAGTATGTTCTAACCACATCTTCTAGAGTTTTTTTTCCCTACTGTGCTAATTGTTTGCAATCTAGTGTTAATTACTGAAATACTACAATTTTTTTACTCATGTGCTCTCTTACTTGTTAGGAATTGGCGCCTGTTCTCCAGTTTTTTATAAAGGATGAAAAGAATTAATATACTCAGGAAGTACATGAATAAACATTGTTCCAAAATACTAATTTTATGAGAGTTGCAGGAAGCATTAAAAATGTCATATATGGAGTGAGTTTGCTATGATCCAAAGTCTACAAAGACCAGGACATTGCTAATACCATCATTTTCATAAAAGCATTCTCATATTTTTAAGAAAAAGTGTTCAACTAATTTGTTCTTTTTGTATAAGGTCATTTAGACAGGTCTGTTAAATGTAATGGCTGTTTTATGATTAAGAGAGTAAGAAGTTCTTAATTGAGGAACAGATAAAAAGCAAGCTAATTAACTCCAAATACACTTCTTTAGCAGCATCCAGGTATTTCAGAGATGAACTTGGGTTACTCATCTTTTGAGCTTCTAATCATATCTTTAGATTGCATTTTTTACACCATCTGTACTACAAAAATGTAATTTCTGTCACAGTTGGAAGCATCAGTTAATAAATGTTTTATATTTTGATCTTGGGAGGTGTTTGAATTGAGGGGGAAAATATTATTAAACTAACTGGGTTAATTTACAGTGGACTGAGAGAGAGTGCAGTGGGAATGGTTTAGTCCTGTCACTACCTGGTTTCCTTCCAACTATCACTTTAATCTTTTTTATTTAAATACTGTCCCAAATGAAGCCTTAGTTCCAGCCCTCTGATCTTCTGTAAATTGCTGCATGTTTCAGTGCCAGTGAAACCACTGGCAGTACATCTATGTTCTGTTACTCTGTTTACAAGACACTTAGCAGTTCAAACCATCTACTAGGTCTTAGGCCACTGATGCAGTAGCATTAGGCACTGAGGTGTTGACTAACACCTGTAGAGTGTAGGTTAGTAACTCATTGGGATAGGGAATGAAAACAACATAGTAAATTGTGTTACAGCAGATCTGTAGCCTGTAAAACTTGCTGTTCAAAGATGGCTTTTGTTGAGGAAAATTGTTTATCATACAAAGGTTCTCCTAGAATAAATACAGTGCAGTCTATGCACAAAGCATGTACAATGCGTATGGGTAATCAGTATTATAGATATAATATACTAGTAATAACAACTAGCTAAGCATTCTTCAGGGTGCTCTATGAATTTAATTTGATTTCTGTGACAGACACAGGGAATATCAATTCCCAGCAGGCAGGTAGTATTAAGATTGCTTAAGCGTATTCATATTTTTCTGTCCTAATTTATTAATTAATAAAATTTAGTTAGCAAACTTCAGTTTCTATTGCATAGATACCACTTTATGCTTTTTTGCATCTTCTCATTTTATTTGCTTGTATGTATTTAATATTTCTATTTTCTGCACAGTTTATTGGGAAGCTTATTGTTATTCTGAAGAACTGAGGTTTTTTCCTGTGATGTCTGAAATATACTGCAGTGGAATTTCTTTGTTTAGTAAGAGGTTCACACTTCCACAAGTTTGGGGGTATTTTGAGGATTTTTGCTTTGTCCAAGATATTAACATGTTCACAGTTTACAATCAGGTTAACTGGGGAATACTTGAAATTACCCTGTTACCTTGACAGACCTTTACTGATATTGGATAAAGCAGTGAATTTAGTGATGTAAAAAAAAGAAAGTCAGATTGAAACAAAAGTAAAATAATTCCCCAGCATCTTCCAGTAGACTTTAGAGTAGATGGTATGGCAGAAAAAAAAAAAAAAAAAAAAGAAGAGAGAAAAGAAACATCTTGAGAAGTTATTTGTGATGATAAATTTCAACTGGGTTTTTGTTTTCTTTACAGTGCTGGTCAGTGGACTCTTTCATGTATCAGTAATTATCTTAAGATATTATTTTGAAAATTATCAGAGATACCTATTACATTCTTAAGGTTTATTTATCTATATTTTACTCTTGTTTGAATTACAAACTGCTCTATTCTTTGGAGCAGAATTGATAAGGTTTTATTAATGAAGAAAAACAGCCCAAGGTCATCTGCCAAAGCCTATTTTTCATCTTCATAAATAAAAGAATGTGGTGGCCATTAGATAACTCAGCTACTGTGAAACCATTCAATTATATTTTGCTGTTATAATTGTAGTCATAGGTGTTGCTCAGAACAGCGTTTCTGTTCTCACTTATTTTTAATCCTGCAGAACATTTCAGCATCATCTTAAACCTGTGCAAAACCGTGTACAACGCCCACTGTAAGGATTCTTGGTAAAAGTCAGGCCGTTAGGAAAAAGTACTTTTTAAAATTTGGATCTCCTTTGTACCAACCAAATGCATAGCCACTTGACTTTTAAGTACTTCACATGACTACTAAGAGATGCCTTTCAGGTGGCTGGTAGTTCCTATGCACTGATTGGCAATGCCAGGTTAAAATCAAAACAAAGTAGAAGAGTTGTACAATCTGAATTCTAAGGCCGTAAAAGTATCTTTGTTCCTTTGTCCTTTCTGAACTCTAGTGAAGATGAGGCATTTAAGTAGCAATTAAGCATTTAAATATCCTTATGAATATGTTCCTTAGTCTGTGTTTTGGTGTTACTGATGCTGGGATATGATAAATAAAAGGTACATAGATAAAATACACTGCATAACTTGATTTTCTATAACAGGTTTTCATTTTTAAAACTGCTTTTTGATTTTTGTAAGCAATCATATTGTTGACTGTTTTCTTTAGCTATCAAGTTGAGCTCCCTAGATCTGTCAGAAAAAACAGTTGGTTCACGAATGCAGCATCTGCTTAGGCTACATCTGCAGACTTGATTTTCTTGTTGCTGCTGAAATCACAATTATCAAGTTTCCATGTAGTGATTTTAGCCGTTAAAAGTTGTTTTGTTTTAATGGCAATGGCTTGTTTTGTTTCCTATAAGTGTGGTTTTATGAATTGTTTCCTATTGTTCTGTATTGAAATAGTGTCAGGTCAGAGCATTGAAGTGGAATCTAGAGTATTTGCTGTTGAATTTCCAGAATAGCCAGGATGGCTGCTGTGCTGCAAAATAGTCTTTTGACTTAACGGCATTCATTTTAATTGCATAAATATGAGAGGTGGTAATTAATGCAGTGTTAATGGTGAGAAATCAAGTCTGCAAAAGAAGACCTTCTAGAAGTATAGATTTTGCTGCCATTTTAAGGAGACTGTGTTATGTGTGTTCTAATATATGTTATATAAATAACATAAGCACAGTTCTGAAAGATTTGACGTTAAGAAGAACAATGCTAATTTTTCCTGTCACAGATCTGTGTATGTGCCCTGTGAATGTCAGAACTTCATAGAGAACAGTGACCAGAGGAATATTTTGGCAGATTTACAAACTGGACAAAAAAAGGAACCATCATTCTAGTCACGTATCTGAAGCTTGTCAGTGTTCTCAAACGATGATTTGGATTCTCTCTGGTCTTCCATTTTTATTTCACTTCCAAATTGCAGAAGTGAATTTGGGTTGTGAAAGATTAGTCTGAATGACCAGTCCTCACTTGGAGATGCTTTTACATTTATTATCATGTCAACATATTAACATGTAATATAAACCAGCAAGGCAAAATCTGTACAATGCCACTGGGTGCAAAACTATGTTACATGTGTCTAGATATAACTTTTCATTCCAGACCTACTTACTTTCCAACAGATACACCATTTCCCAAACCTACTTAAAAGTGAGTAAGTTTCTCTAATGACAAAATGAAGTGGTTATACTGGCCAGTTAGTGCATTTAGGGGTGGTTATGAAATCTTGCAAGATTCCAGAGTGCCTTTCTGTGCCACCAGATTTGTAT
The DNA here is from genome assembly GCF_000747805.2 of Chaetura pelagica. Lineage (NCBI taxonomy): Eukaryota > Metazoa > Chordata > Aves > Apodiformes > Apodidae > Chaetura > Chaetura pelagica. The sequence goes on from NW_009954492.1 coordinate 514,172, forward strand.
TGCTTTGAGAGATAAAAGTTAATCTTCTAAGGCCGTATTTAGCAATAAAGCTGCAAGTTTTGTCTAAGTATGATGAAGTTAAATCTTTTTAGGAATACCATACATGTTAAATTAGGATATTAATCACGAGCTTGCAGATCAGTCACACCAGTTACATACTTGTTAACTTCACTTTCCTGAAGATTAAAAAAAAACAAAACACGACAAAACCAAAAACCTTTAGAACTCAGCAGTTGACAGCATAAATTTCTATTGAAGGAATGCAGTGACATTTGTTCAAGTGTCATATTCTCCATCCTTCATAGTCCTAAAAAAAAAAAAAAGCAAAAAAAAAAAGCCATATTGCCATATCTTCACATCTCAGTTATTGATTTGTCAGTGACACAATCAACACAGTGAGGTCTTGGCATCTTTTCTCCCCTGCATTTTTGTATATGGCTGTTCTAAAAATTATTTTTAAGTAATATTGAATGCCTTGTACAGTATGAGATTAAGAGGAAAAATTGTAAATTTTACTGCTGATGGCTTTTTGTTTGTTTTGGAATGGATTTTTTTCCAAGCATGTTTCAGGCCAGTGCTTCTGTCGCTTGAGGAATGAGCATGTGACTGACAGGATACTATTTGGGAAGTGATGTGCAGTCTCAGAGTAATGTGACATTTTATGAGCAGCTTGACTGTTTTCATTACTTGGATTTATACTTTTATTTCTGTGTGCTGAAGAATAAGTGAGTAAGGCAGCTGAGGGAAATAGAAAAGCTGTCAGGATGAAGTTGATAGGACAGCCTTGAAATTATGCTATTGTGTCTAATAAGACATTATGGCTGTTATCTTTAAACCCTTTAAATACAAAATCTGACAGAGCAGCTTGGATCATTATTTCAAGCTAAACGATTTGGTAAGGTTTCTAATAGCTTCATCTGAAATATTCAGGAAAAGTTAAAGCAAAATTTTAAGAATCTTGTTACTAAATTGTCCATTCTGGCCATTTTTGTTACTTCCTAATTAGAGCTTCCTTATTACTAGTGACAGTGGGAGACAGGACTTCTGAGGTTGGGGGTTTTTGTCTTTTTTAACCTCAACAGCAGCTTAATGGTAGATCAAAGTTTTAATGTTTGTATTTTGAGGCAGACCATTGTGCTTCTAAGTATGAACTGTACTCTTTTTGACTCGCAGGTTTAAATACTCCATTTCAGTTGCTTCATCCTTACAAGCTTCATTTGTCGTGGGAGTAGAGTTGTTCTCATTCTTGCATGTCTAAGAATTGAAGTACCCCTGTGCCTTTCAATCATTCCTGACTCATTCCCTTCTCTAGTTCTGTGAAGGACCCTTCTGTGTGAAAACTTCAGAGGCTCAGATGCCAGAGGTTTACAATCTTGGTGCCTCTGGCAAACTGACAGCTTGGTGGTTGGGTGCCATTCACTCAATGAGTACTGTTCATGATCTGTCAAGTGAAACTAGGAATGACACAAAATATACCATTTCTCACTATAAATGCACTATGATCTTACCCTCCTGAGTCCAAAGCTGTCTGTGGAGGCTTTGCTTGGCGGCAGTTGATAAAACCCCATTGGCTCCATCAAGTGAAAGGAGATAGGAGCAGACCTTGCACCCTTGGACATCCCAATCAAAGGCCTCAGCTCAAAGACATATCCCAGTGCTTTGCTATAGATGCTGTAGAATTGCATGGAAGCATTCAGTGCAGGTTTCAGAGTGGTTCAGACAGCTAGGGAAAAATCAAGATTGTTACTAGGTAGCTACAACTTTGAAAGACTTGTTTCATTTTAGGAAGCAGGTAAATAATGATATAAATTAAATCAAACAAATGCCTGAGCAATTAAATAATAATAAACAGTCAATGGTGATTTATCTTACTGAAGTAGAGGAAAATGCTCCACTACGTTGACATAGTATGAAGGAGTTTGAGCAAGAAAAGCTATGCTTGTAGAAGAAATGCAGTTCTTGAGACATCAAGTGTTTTTGTTAGTTTGGGTTTTTTTTAAATTAGAAATTACTATGACATTGGTATAAATTGCAGTGCTTTATCATCAGCAAATATCTTCTTACTACACAGAAGTAGTAAATGTTGTCATTTCAGTTGCACCAAGACTAATCAGTGACTGTTAACTTTACTAACACAGATGATATACAGGTCTCTTCCAGTGCTTTCAAAGCTGTGATGACGTTTTTTGGTGAAAGTGCATAAGCAAATGTTTTTGCAGAATACAGTGGAATATATTTCATAAAATAGTAATGTTTTCTGTACTTTTAATTATAAATAAACAAAACAAACCCCAGAAATCTATTGACAAAAAATCAACTAAAAATAAATTATTCCTTGGTGGAAGTGAAGCTTATTTCTTTATAACTTATGGAGAAAGTTATCGTATGACGGAAGTTTTTTTCGGTCTTCTTTGTCTGTCAAGGGATACTTTGAAGTAACTGGGTAGTGGTGTCTTCCCCCAGAATTGCAGTAGTAGTAAGGAGGTCCCAAAAACTGGTGTGGCCAAGCTCATATGAAATCTTTTTCCTTTCCAAAGAATATATGGGTTTGTGGGACAAGGGCTTCTAAAGCTTCCCTTGGCAGTTGCAGTAATGCAGTAGTTTGCTAGCAACAAGGAGAGTGACGAAGGTGAAATTCTCATGATAAATCAGTCTCAATTTGTAATTGAGTAGTTCACATTATAATCTCTTACATCCATTTACCAGCTGATGTATCACTCAGTTTTCTCAAAGTTTTACTCTGTAGCAGACTGGTCCTCTCCTCTGCACCACTGTTGAATACAATATTCTGGCAAAAGATACAAGATGTAGCAAGCAGGATAAGCAGACAAAAATAGTTTGTGTTATGGAGGCTGAGAGAAGATCTAGATCTAGCAGGCAACTGTGGGAGGATATTTTTGTTTGCTTTGCTATGGTTAACTATCCCACCTTATCATGAAGTCATACCAGGTGTTTCTAGTACAAAATTGGGTGAATACTCCCCCTGAGTGAAAATGCAATGAGTTAAAATGAAATTTTAATTGCTCACAAGCTTTTTTTATCATGAAGTTACAGCCATTTCAGATTTATTCAGAGAGATCAAAGAGCAGGGCAAACCTCTTAGCAAGATATATCTTTCATTCTCATCTAAGTCTATTGTGAGATACTTCAGGTGCCAGAATAGCTAATGTCTCACTGAATGTGGAAAAAAAAAAGCATAATACTCCTAGGAAAAATTATTTATGTAAAGCTGGCAGGTTAATCAAAGGAGAGCAACAAGTAATTACAATAACAGTAGTTGCAAACCTAGTGAAAGAGAAATGGTTAAAGCAAGGGTCATGCCAGCATGTGTGTGGTATTGATAGGAGTCATAATTGGCCAAGCATTCATATCCTGTGTGTATGACACGAAGACATTTCTCTGTTCAGACCCTTGTATATCACAAACAGATTCTGAATGTGGTATCTGAGCATGTCAGGGGATTTCTTAGGCTTTGGAGGACAGAACCCTATTATTTCAGTAAAAATTGGAAGGGAAAAGGTAGAACATATTGAAGTACTGATACCTCATTAGCAGATAAATGTCTCGCCTGTGTAGTTGTCTGTAGAGGAAATACCTGATTGATAGCAGCTGTTAATACCTTCAGGATTTGAAGATCAGTGCTTTGAAAGCTTGTCTTTTTCCCAATGTGTCATTTGGTCCACTTTTCACCCAGACTGTGCCTTGCTAACATCTTCTACAAGAGTAACTCCCACCGCTCAATTCTATTCTAAATTTCAGTATTTTTGTAATGGTGTTCCCCTGGAAAAGAAGAAACAAAGAAGAAACTTTGGGAGAAAGAAGAAAACAAAATTATTTGGGCAGGGGTGTACAGAAAGCTGTTGGAATAGCAGAGCTTGCAGAGAATGGATAAAGAGATACCAGCATGTGACAGTAAAAGGAGATTACATGTGATCTCCAGTAAGGAGTAACAGCAGTTATATCCTAAAATGGAGGCCTGGGAATGGTACCAAGAGAGACTTGTAGGAAAAATACCACAATTCTCGTGTGTACAGCAAATTTGACCAAGAGAAGTACGTCTTTTCCTCACTACATCTGTGTAAATATATATAAACACAAATGTACTTTTCTTAGTAAAAGTATGTCAGGGATCCTTTGTCATGCCTTAAATTAATTGCTCAGAAAGACTCAGGTAGCACGACTTTGTAGTTGCTTCTTACCAAAATCTCTTTCTTTAGGGTTGGATGGTATTTTAATTTAACAAGCACATGGACGTTCCAAGTGCCAGAATGTGAGCAGGATACAAGCCTAGACAAAGTAATAAATGGCTGCCTCAATTTCACAGCTTTATTTTCTTTACCATGATTGAGTAAATAATCACATTGTTGAATTCAGAGCTTCTTCTGCATATTCATCGTTCTTCCCCTCATGAAGTGTGTCCTTATCTCTCTGATTTCTGCCAGTTGCTTTTGTCTTTATTTGATCCCGCACTTAGATGACCTACCTTTGCCAAGAAAGAATGACCCACTCATCCTCTCCCTTCCCTAAGCTTCATTTCTTTCTTTTGGTTCTCATGAATTCTTTCTAAGTTACTTGGGCCCCTTGAGGTATGGACCCAGGCATAGCACGTAGGCTTCTTTCTGCTTTCAAGTGTAGTCCAATACCCCAGACTTCCTCCTCTTCAGGAAAGTTTGGCTGGCCAGCTTTCCAACTTCCCACTGTTTCACCAAGCTTCTACTTTAATGGGTAGCCTTCAGGGTTTAGTGAGTCTCCGTTTTATGGGAGATGTGTAAAAAGAGCCCTGAGAGCACATACCTGACTCAGGTGTTCACTGATGCAACAAGGTCATCTCCTTTGCTGGTTTCTGTACATTGTGCAAAGTCTGATTCCCTGAATTTTCAAGACCAAGTTCATGGTTGCCTGACCACCTTTAATTCTGCTGCCTTGTATGTCTGAATTATGATGCTGTCTTTTGATAACATGATCACATGCTATCATATGTACTGCACAGGATGCACAGTAGTCATTGAATTAAGTGTTCATTCTTGTTCAGCATGTGGTCTCCGGACTATTTCTAGTGAACATCAGCCAAATCTGCATTCACAAGTTTTTCACAAGTACTTGTTAAATAGTGACATCGCATTGCTCTAAAAACAGGGATTTGGGGGACACAGAACTAATGACCAAACCTTACAGAAATGCCTCAGTTCATTCCCTCAGAGCAATACTCTAATTGATTTCCAAAGACTGCTTTTTCAGATTTTATTTGCATCTATATGTGGAGTAGTATTTTGTAAATGGAAATATAATGTATAGAACTTTAGTCCCAGATGAATTCTTAAAAGTGTTTAAATGGCATTATTTCCTTACAGAAACAGAAGTGAGTCACAATGGCATTTGGCAGGGAATAAGTCATTCTGAAAAGAGCACTTTTGTCTGCTGAGTAGGCAGAAAAGTAGATGGTTGTTAGTCATCTGTTAAACATCAGTGGTGTCTAAATGAGGTCTTTAATACTTACTAAATAAAAATCTTAATGGCACTCAACACCTCTTCTGCTATCTTTACTTTGGGAAGGGAAAATTCAACAGGACATCCTAAATCGCTCTGTTGTTTTTATTTAATCCCAGTGTATTATTCATGGTGTGGACTAGCTAACTTCTGAATATTTGATTTTGTCTTCTAAGTATAATGATGCAATGTTAGGTAACCAAGCGGTCTCTATCAATGTTGCCTGGGGAAGGTCTTTGAGGTGAGTGCTGTGTGTTTTATGAAGTGAGGTGGTGAAAGTGAAATTTCCTTGAACTTGTCTCTGTCCAGCTACTCTTTGTTTAGAACAATCATTAAAGAAGCTTTTGGAATTTTTTAAGATTATTTGCCACTTAAGAAAGCTCAAAAATGTTTCTCTAATCTTAAGTTTGAATGCACTACATAAACCTTGCTGGTTTGCATTTGACCAGTTAAGTAGACTATTAGATCTCTGAAGGGCTAATGTAGCCATGTTGCTTATCTAATAATTTGATATACGTAGACTTCTTCAAGTATAAGTGAAGATTATACTTTGCTTGACCATTTTGCAAAATGATATTAAAACTTCTTAGTTGTGAGCATTACTTGAGAGGGAGATGGGGAATGTATATGTCCCATATAGGAAGGAGACCCTGTTCTTCAATAATCCATATGCAAGGACATAGCCTTAGCTAGAATATTCATTTTATTGTGTCATTTCTCCATCCCTAGAAATTTTGAACACAGGTGATGAAAGAAACATCTCTAGAAAGTTATTGTTTTTGTGCTGATGACATTGAAAGATGTTGCTGACAAATAAAGTCCAAAATCTATTTTCAAATACTGGTCTGCTCAGAGCACTCTGAAATACTTTATTTCCCTTAAGATGCTGACTTTGACCTTAAGTCAAGTGTTGAAATTTGAAAATTATGGCAGACTTCTTCAGCAAAGATTGGATAGCAAGCTTTTGGAAGAGAACTGTGAGTAGGACTTGTGGGACATCAATGAGACATCAGTTCCACTATAGGACATCTGTCATTTGATGCATCCTGGGCTGCATCAAAAGAAGTATGGCCAGCAGGTCAAGGGAGGTGATCCTACCACTCTATTCCACACTTGTGAGACCCCACCTAGAGTAATGTGTCCAATTCTGGAGCCCTCAACCCAGGAAGGGCATAGAGCTCTTGGAGCAAGGCCAGGGGAGGGACACAAAGATGATCTGAGGGCTGGAGCACCTCTCCTATGAAGACAAGCAGAGAGAGTTGGGGCTGTTCAGCCTGGAGAAGAGAAGGCTCCAGGGAGACCTTATAGTGGCTTTCTAGTACCTGAAGGGGCTACAGGAAAGCTGGGGAGGGGCTTTTTACAAGAGCATGTAGTGATAGGACATGGGGAATGGTTTTAAACTGGAAGAGGGGAGGTTTAGGTTAGACATTAGGAAGAGATTCTTCACTGTGAGAGTGGTGAGATACTTGAACAGGTTGCCAGGGACGTTGTGAATGCTCCCTCCCTGGAAGTGTTCAAGGCCAGGTTGGACAGGGCTTTGTGCAATCTGGTCCAGTGGTAGGTGTTCCTGCCCATGCGGGGGGGTTGGAACTAGATGGTCTTCGAACCCAAACCATTCTATGATTATTAACTTTGGAAACATATTGCAAATTTATGATATTGTGCTTCATCTGTCAAGTAGTTTGAATGTTTCTTGATAACATGCTTAGCAGTCAGAAAGCTAGGAGTCTGTCCATTCTGATGCCATTCAAGGTGGAATTACAGTGGATTTTGATTTTACCCATTTTCAACTTTGTAGATGTAGCCACATTAACTTATCTGATATGATCTGTAATGAAAATCAACATACTGATGATGTTCTGCAGATAGAGCTGTTTCTTGGAACTGTACTGCAGGTGGTTGTAATGTGGAATAAAAATTTTTAATTATCACATATGCATCTAGTCCTATGAAACTTCCTGCAAGGTTTTGATATATTCCAAGTTTGGCCATTTAGGTGACAACTAATGTCAGTTATATTTCCCTGAATCCATTAAAGTGAATGTGGTCTTTTTAACCATCCTAAAATTCTAATGCAGTATGGTAATATGTTTGATGTGCTTTTGTAGAGGATAGCTGTACTTTTAGGGAATGCTAGCATTGGTTTGCACTGCATGTTTTTTGTGTTCTCTTAGAATATGTGAAGAGCCTTTGAGATTAAACTCACCATATGAAGTATTATTATTAAAATTAACATGTTAAACCAGGAGAAAACCATCTTTAAAACTGTGTCACAAGAGAATATTCAAACATCAGTAAACATTTTAGATATTAAGTGCTGTATACAGAGGTCAGTCCAGGTATTCCATGAGATGATCCTTTCCTCTTGAGTATTTATTTGCACGACCATGGACCATCTTGGTAGACTTAGAAAAATAATGTTTTCACCTCTGAAATTACCCATGATGTGGATTATCTTTTAAAGTGTGCTGTAAATCTGGGGCTCAGAATTTTTTTTGTCATTTGGATCACAGAGGGACAGCTTCCCTGCATATTTACCCACAACTTCCTTCTGTGTGTAAATTCATTAATTTAGTCAGGATGGACCGAACCCAACAGGCACGGTTTAACAAGTTGTTATTTATGGAAAGTAATCCAGCAGTGGAGTTGTCTTGTGAGCCTGCTGATGTGCCAGTAAAGAGGGCCAGTTTCCAGAGAGCCTAGTTGAAGATTTTGGGGATTTTTTTGCAGTGACAGTGGAATAGTGTAACAAAAAAGGATTAAAAATTGATTAGAAACATTGATTATTTCTGTTTTCAGAGCATATAACCTGCACATGAATCCCCTTAAAGGCTGGTGACTGAGAAAACAGGGTTTTTTACTTTAAAAAAAAAAAAAAAAAAAGGCAGGTGCGTGGATTATTTTTTATGCATTCACACAGTGGTTCCCATTTTCTTGGTTTCACACAACCACACTCTGTTCAATGAAGTAATTGCTGTCCCCTTATCTCACATCCCAAGCTGAGTTCAGCATCTGGAAAAGCTTAAGAACTCAATGCATCAAATTATCCTGCTCAAACTGTTGTTTGTTGCAGGCCATTTTGCCCTGTCATCTCCATGACAGAATGTCAAAGCTTTTCTTTCTGTTGCCTTCAGCTTGCAGCATCTGCAGGGATCTGATATGCCACCTCTGCATACACAGGGGGAAACCCTCAAACAGTTGCGGTTGAAGGCAGCAAGCCAGGCAGCTGCAGGCATCGGTGACTTCTGGGGCTGCATTGCAGTGGTGCCTTCAGTTAGAGATCTCATTTCACCCTGCTCAGTCACTCAGCCTTTTTGGTGGGTTTCCTAAACTTTCTGACTTCCCATGTAGTGGGACTGTCCTTGCCCATCTTTGCTCTTGTACAAAAAAGTCCCAAAGTGACAGCCTGAAACTTTACGGTGTTACCAAGCATTTCAATATTACTTTCTCTCTCCATTAACAGGTTTATGTAGTGGTTCTGCTAGATGACATAAACTTTTTTGCACATGTTAACAAAACTGCGGAGAACCTTTGAGGTGGAAAAAACCTTGTCATGGGATTATCAGTTCTAAAGTGTTCGGTTTTATTGTATTGCCCTGTTCTACCTTTTCTCTTTTTTTCAGTGATATTCATTGTTCAGTCATCAAATTGCCTACTTCAAGCTAAGAGCCAGCAGTGTGAATCCACTGTGTTGCAGTTTCTCTGTTGTTGTAGCTTTAACCTAATGAAAAATACTATCAGTATATGCATTTATAAAACCCCTTTAATTTACATTTGTACAGAATTTATCTGTATGCACATGTCCAATTTTAGCACTGTGGATAAAAAAATGTCCTGAAAGATACAAATGCCTTCAAGCAGCTTCCAAGATCATAGGTTTGTCACCGAATTGTCTACTTAACTCAGCCTCCCTCCGCTGGCCGTATAGGGAGCTTACATCCTGAATGTTGGCACTTCAAAGCACACTTGTGTCTGTGGCAGGTGTTAAACTGCTCTGTGTCCCTGCCCAACAGCTTGTCTTTTACTTGTGGAATACTGTAGTATGTTGAGTCTCAGAAAGCCATGTAACAGGTGACTTTACCATCTCTGGAGTTCGCTAACTTGTGACTTGAGGGACTTACCAAGTTATTCTTGGTTAAGCAAATAGGGACAATATGGCTGAATTTGAAGTTGCCATATACTTCTCAGACTAATATGACCAAGTCGTAGGTGAATAAATATAAACAGAATTTGAATGGGACCTGTGCTTCTTAGCAAGTGTTTCAGACAATTCCTTTGCTTAAAAATAACTAGAAACTGATAATAATGGGGTCATCCTTCAGCATAGGTCAATTTAGAAATGTGCCGTGTTGTTCTCACCAAGTTTGTTAGAGAGTCTCTTCCTAAGAGTGTGTGTTCCTTAGCACACACACACACACACAAGTTCCTGTTTTGTTATGGATGTTGATTTACTGCACAACTTCATGTTGGAGATCCAAGCTCCAAAATTAACATTAGAGGTTCTCTTAGGAGATTTCAAGAGGTTATTTCACTAGTAGAGCAGTTTCAGAGGTCTTCCTAAGAGTGTGTTCCTTAGCACACACACACACACACACAAGTTCCTGTTTTGTTATGGATGTTGATTTACTGCACAACTTCATGTTGGAGATCCAAGCTCCAAAATTAACATTAGAGGTTCTCTTAGGAGATTTCAAGAGGTTATTTCACTAGTAGAGCAGTTTCAGAGGTGGCCACGATAGCTTCTTTCTGTATTTGCCATTTGTACAACTTCTTAAACATGATCAGTATGGGAAATGCATTATAGAAAATAGTTCAACAAATGTAATGTTTTGTTTATTAATTCTGGTGCTCCATAAAATTAAATAATTGGATGTGAAAGCACCGAGGAAGATTGCATTTCACAGTTAAATGTGACTTGGCACTCTAAAAATTTGTCATATACTAATAATTATTTTTTCTTTCCATAATCATTAAAATTAAATCTTTGTGTTCCTATAGTGTGAAAATTTGGGGGGTATCAAATAACACCGGACAAAAAATTATCAGTCATTAGCATGTTAACTTTTGGTATTACAAATTGTATGTGTCTCTTGAGTAGAGAAAGCTGAGCTAGAAATTGTTTTGAGCCAAGATTTATATGGTAAGATTTGCTCTTGCCACTTTTTATTTATTAAGGATCCTTAGCAAGGAAGCCAATTCCTCTAGTCAAAACATAGCACACTAGCAACACAAAAAATACTTTCCAGCATATAAACCAAGCAGAAATAAACTGTAATTCATCACCTATCAATGTACTAGAAGGACACTGAGGTGCTGGAGAGTGTCCAAAGAAGGGCAACAAATCTGGTGGAGAGTCTGGAGAAGAAGCCTTATGAGGAGCATAGGGAACTAGGGTTGTTTAGTCTGGAGAAAAGGAGGCTGAGGGGAGACCTTATCACTCTACAGCTACCTGAAAGGATGTTTGAGTGAGGTGGGGGTCAGTCTCTTCACCCAGGTTAAGAAGTGATAGGATGAAAGAGCCTCAAGTTGTACTGGGGAGGTTTAGATTATATATTAAGAAAAAAATTCTTCATTGAAAGGGTTGTCAGGCACTGGTACAGGCTGCCCAGGGAAATGGTTGAGTCACTGTCCCTGGAGGTACTTAAAAATCATGCAGATGTGGTGCTTAGGGACATGGTTTAGTGGTGGACTTGGTAGTGTGCTAGGTTAACAGTGGTGGACTTGTTGATCTTTAGGGTCTTTTACGAACCAAAGTAATTCCATTATATATTCTATGATTCTGTGTAAAGAACACCAGGAGCTTAGGTGTCACTATCATATGCTCTCCTGAAGGAATTCAGAGAAGGAGTAAAAATTCCACCTAAACACCACTTTTTTAGTGATGGTTGTGTGATGTGTGACCTGAGCAGCCAGCACATCAGGTGCTATATGTTTATGAGCTACGTGTAGTCTTGCAGATGTTCGGTTTGCTGCATCTAACTCAGTATTTGTGTTTAAGTTGTTGCATGGAAGAGAAGGCAGAAGAGGTCCACTAACCTACGTGTGCAGGTTTTGTGTAAAAATCCATGTTGGAAGAGGGAACTGGTATTTTACACATGCTGTTCAGTCTAATGAATCAACTATGTTCTTGTGTTCAGGTGACTGAATCTGCGTAATGTGCAGGAGAGGGAGTAGGCCCCTGGGTAATGTTCGGCACACAAAAACCTGATGCACCTGTTTTCCTCTTTTGCAGCTTTCTACTACTAGGTGATCCTTAGGGGATAATGTGTTTTTTGTGGCTTTTCTGTTTGTTTTTGTAAGGATTGACTGTGTGTGTTTTTTGCTCACTGGAGATGCATGTGGTATGTGAATTACCTTGAAGAGAGATTGGTCATTCAGGACCATATTATAAATAAATGAAGATGAAGAATTACACATTCCAGGTGGGATTTACAGTGCATGTCTGTGTGTGTGTGTTTGTTTATATAAGAGCAAATTCAGATATGGCTGATCAGTTGTACACACATGTACATACATGTCTTAATTCAGAGAAGAATGTAGCTGAAAACAAAGAGATGTTACATTTGTAAAAGTGGTTATGTGTAAATCTGGCCTTAAAAATTGCAAATCTGACATTGCTTTCTATGTATCTTAATTAGGTTGTGTAATATATCCCCTGAAGAATTTTTTGGACTTCAGTAAATTTCTAAAGACTGCATTTGTGGTCACCATATGGCAAAAGGTGCATTTAGAGGGAGAAGAAGCCTTTGCTATAGGGTTAAAGGAAAGAATCTTCTCATTTAAAAGCAAAAGCAAATTTGAAACACGTTTTTAGCTAGTTGAACAGATAAATGCAAATGTCTATCCTGCCTACAAAGCTTCCAATGATAGAGGCAGGAATTGTTTGCACAGATTAATTTATGGTTTGGTTTTTTTTTTCCCCGTGAAGTACTTTTGATGGGGAGTTGCTTCAGTCTTTTATTTTATCAGACTGTTTCACGTCCTGGAAGTCATGCTTTTTGTTTAGTTAGGTTACAATCAAAATAGGTAGTAGGTGTTTTCTGTTAAATGATGAAGGGCAACCTAGTGATTATTAAGAAGACCCTGTGGTATATTGAGCACTGCTGAAAGGTAGCATGATAAATAACATCTGGTCGACAAGAGAAACCTCAAATTATTGTATGTGGTTTATGCTAGTATGTCAGTTTTCCACACACTTGAGTGATAATTTAGAAAGGGAAAAGAGCAATTCACATATATGCATAAAATCTGAATCTAATCCAGGCTATCACATTACTCTGCACAGCCACATGCTATGTATGTAAAGTACTACTAGTAAGTAATTTCTACCAATATTATCTGTAAAGAACCCAGCTGCCTTACAGACTCTACCAAATTAAATTGTTGTGAGGATGACTGTATGTCTTCCCTGAAAGTATCTATTTGATTTAATTGAAAATACCTACTCTACCATTCTGAATATGCTCAGCATGGTTTTCTAATAAACACATTCTGTTCATTTCAGTTGCTATATTTCTGAAATCAGCCTGAAGAGATACATTCCTCACAGACCTTAATTCTTTGGGAGAATGACAAGGGGGGTTCATCAAACTTTGATCTCCAAGGTTTCAAGCAGTTTGAAACCAGCTGCTGCTGGGTTGTATTAAAGGCAGAGGGGTTGGATCAATCCAACAAAATTCATGTTGACTTGGAGGAGAGGTTATCAGCTCTGGTTAGATTTTTAAGGTTAAATATGAGGGTGAACTGTGAACATAAACTGACAGGGGCATGTCTAGTTTAGACACAACCTGAATTGAAATATGTGAGTATGGATCAAGAAATACAGGAGGATTTATGTTGGGCTTGTTATTACAGTAGAATGATCTTTGCATTCAGATAGTCTTCCTGAAGCTATATGTAGGCTTGATCATTAAGAAATGTAATTAAAAGAGAAATCAAGCACTTTCAAGTAATTTGTTTTGTTGCCATGTCCCTTTTTCGTCTTCAAAGTGGGGTTTTTTTCAATGCCTTCAAAGTAAACAGATTTTTTTAGTATTATTTCAGCTACATACTAGATATTCTAAAAATGTTTTTAGTCACTCTAGTTGGAGATTAAATAGACTAAAGGGACTGATATTATAAGATAGGAACAAACTTGTTATCTTTAAAAGGCTTGTTGGGACACAGGTTCTGGGTAGTATGACTCAGAAATAGTTCAGTATTCCAGGATGTCAAACTACCGTATTATTCTGTTAGGTACATTCACCACAGAGCAAATGCACTTGGATGGAGAGGTTGCCTATGCTTAACATGCCTATGGAGTTAAAAGCTTGGGAGGCTCTATCTGGGCTTTCTTTCTTAAATCTTAGATATTTTTTCTCAGCCGGTGTCTCAGCTTTTCCATCTGTAAAATAAGAAAAATTACAAAATGGTTCCGATACTTGCTCATGTGAACAGCTTTTTAGATATTTGAGCTGCAAGCATGCAAAGGTCCAAAATATCCCTATGTTTATTTTCATCTGGGCAGTTTGTGAATACACAGTTGTCAATTCACAGCCAATTGTGGCTTAAATAACTGAAGAATACAGTTAGCTACTCCATGAAGTATACAAATATATATCTTGGGGATACAACTAGCATGTCAGCTGGGACAGAATACTTAGCATTGAAGGTGACTCATGAACACCTTTTCAGTAACATTTCAGTGAATTCAAAGTGCAGATCTAGGTCCTAGAAAACTTGAACCTTTCATTGTTTGAGTGCTGGCTAATGTCAGGAAAATAATAATAGAATGGATCTTCCATTTACCCCCAAAATCCAGAAAGTTGACTTTTGCAGCTGCAGATGAGCAAATTAGCATTACAAATGCCAGAATATGTATTTCTTCCACTACTTCTTTTATTACAATCCAAGCAGCTGAATGAATAAATTATCTAAAAGTTGGAATAGTTCAGTTGATTGACATCTTATAAAGCTCCTGTCATCCAACAGTATATTCATAGTACTTCAGAGAATATGAACCAGTACTGCCTGAAAAAATGAATGTGTAATGCAAACTCAGAACAAGCCTCATTTATTTTTATTTATTTGAAATACACAGTTAAAAGTGAAGAACTGTTATTAAGGGATTGGTCTATAAAGATGCCACTGTTTCCATCTTATTGCTGCTTTATACTTGCCAAACTATATTTCCAAACTTGCCTCCTATATTTAAGCTGGAAAAGATACCAGTTTTTATTTTTACATAGTAGCATAGTTTGGGGGTTTTTTTACATTTCAACTCTCCACAAATTGTGAAGCTAAGCAATAAAGGTCAAAATGTGCGAGTTAAGCATCCATTTCTCACCTCAGTGAACTTCTGAAAAATGAACTAAGTGTATTTGATTCTTTTTAACATAAAGTCTTGAAGTCAAGTTAAGGTGATAAAAAATTGTGCTATGTAAACTAGTCTTTACCAGTTTTCTTTCAGAGAGAATACCAGGGCCTTTTTCTGCTAACTTGTATTTAAGTGGTGCCAGACACAATACAGCTTAGATAACAAACTGTTATTTTCTGCAAAATTCACTTTATTATTGCACAGGCTCAAATGGGGATGAAAATTACTGCATCTGGTGTTCCTTAAGTGTGAGAAAGAAAAATTACTTTGATTTAAAAGAAATAAATAAGACAAAGAGACTGCTCATACAAGCAGAAAGAGAAAAGTAATGGAAGCTCATGGCACTGAACAGAGAAAGAAAAAAAGTTTTGATTTAAAATACAATTATCTAGTTTTGTGACTTTCAGGCTTAAATTGAGCATTCTTTCTCAGGAGCATGATTACCATGCTGTAGCAGAAATCCACATTAAGGGGTAAACAACAGTATGAGTAATTTTAAGGAAATTTTCAAATGCATGCTGAGAAGGACTTTTGTTTTAAAAACATTGTTCCTGTATAAACTACATAATTGTAAAATGAAGCTACAGATGGAAAATGTTTATTTTTATATGGTGTATCATGCAATAAAGAGGGCTTGTGTGGCATATAGGTTTTGTCCTAATACTTTGATTGCTCTGATTTTAACTGACGCATATACAGAGGTTCCTAGACAGGTGGTTTTGCCCCACTGTATTTTCCAAAGGTGCTGTGATCTCTCCTCTTGTCATCTCCAGATTTCCAATGTTAATTCTTCTCAGAATTCCAAAATATTTCTTTAATTTTACATCTAGAAGGGAAAACATTAGCTCACATCCAGTAACTACAAAGCAGACCATTGCTTACAACTAATTGTTGGTTTTTCTTTGGATTTTCTTCTTCTCAATACAAAAGGCAAAATAAGCCTTAGAAAATGGCAGACATTTCTAAGTTATTGTAGGTTTAATTTAGTAAAACTTTCTAAAAGGGAGGCAGAGGGTGACATAGTGTTAATAGTTTTGGTTTTAAGAGTAACAAAATACAGCTATTTTTTCCAGGACCCTGAAGGAATGTTTAGGCTCAAGGGCTCAATGCCATACTCATGATATAAATGCTATGTGTATTTATTCTAAAATAATACATGCCTGTGTTATTTTCCACTACTGTATCATGTTACAAATTCATGTCCAGTGTTCTGTTCTCCCAACAATCTTTTCCAGCATTGTTGCTTTCCAAGTTTCCCAGAGAGTGTCTTGTGTTTCAGATTACATTTTTCCAAATAGATTATTTGACATTTTCAGAATGGGGAATCTTGTTTTTCTGTACATAGTTCAATTTGTTTTCTCTTACTGGTGTTTTCATATCCTCTCCATTTTAATTTCCTCTGTGAATTTCAGTACTGTATTACTTACTCCCTTTTCCAGATCATGTATGAATAAATTAAATAAAGGTGGATGCTTAACTGATAGCTGAAGTTTTCTGTCTGACATTTCCAACAAACCTGAGATACTGCATTTTATCTCTTGTAAACAATTATCTTTCCATTACCAGGACATGTGAATATTCTCATCCCAAAAAGAAATATACAGAGAGATATACAAAATCTTATTAAAGGTTAATTTATGCAATATGGTATGAAGTGCTTTACAACAAGTGTTTATGGTAGCTAAAGCTTACTTTTTTTTGAAAAGTATTACCAAGTTATCTTCTCTCTTCCAAGAATGATTTTAGGATTTGCTAGTTTTTTAGGAGGATTGTTAGGCAGAACACCAAATAGTATTAGTTTTCTAATATGCTAAGCACTCCATGTTTGGGACTGGATATTTAATCGTGGATTTTTACGTTTTTTAATTTTTTGAGGACTTACTTTGGGACAGTTACCTATATAAATTCTGCATTACTCCTAGCAGTCCATTCTTTTTTTAAAAATAATTTTTCTTAGTTGTTTTTAAATGTCTATATAAGGAGGATTTCAGTATCACCTGAGCATTGAGATGCTAACAAAATGGTCTGTTCTTTTTGATTCCTGTAGGTCAGAGATAGTATCTGTTTATAAGAACTGATGGCCCTGGTACTTAAAGTGGATTTATTTTGCTGTCCTTTAAACAGAAGAGCATTTCCAAACAAGTATTTCCTGCATCCATAGAATCATCATACAATGATTTGGGTTGGAAGTCTTAAAGATCATCTTATTCCAACCCCTCTGCCATGGGCAGGGACACCTCCCACTAGATCAGGTTGCTCAGGGCCTCATCCAGCCTGGCCTTGAACACCTCCAGGGATGGGGCATCCACAGCTTCTCTGGGCAAACTGTTCTGGTGTCTCACCACCCTCACAGTGAAGAATTTTGCCCCTTCAGGTACTGGAAGGCCACTATAAGGTCTCCCTGGAGCCTTCTCTTCTCCAGGCTGAACAGCCCCAACTCTCTCAGCCTGTCTTCATAGGAGGTGCTCCAGACCTTAGATCATCTTTTAGGGCCCTCCTCTGGACTCACTCCAACAGCTCCATGTCATTTCTGTGTTGGACTCCAGATGGGGTCTCATGGGAGTGGACTAGAGGGGCAGGATCACCTAATTCTCATCACAAACTATGACTTTTTAGTAGAAAAGTTTTAATCAGTTTTTTGTTTGTTTATTGTTTGTTTCTTTCCTGGCAAATATATATCCACTTTGATTCTTCAGTACAAGCTGGGCAAGGCAGGTATATTTATATTACATTATTTATTGATATAATATCTCTTTATGCTTGGTAGTCTCATGATTTTGGAAAACTTACTGCAAGAATTCTGACTGCCTCATATACTGTTTCATGCCTGTATGCAACTATGAAAGGTATCTGAAACAGCATGTAGTCATGTTGTGCACCCAGTTTACCTAGCAAGTTCCTTAATACTGCTACTAGGATGTAAATAGCAAATACCAGATGGTAGCAAAGTCAGTGAGGAATGCCTTATCATCAGTCCCTCCAGCAACATCCACATTCATGGGTTCTGAACTGAGCTCTTGGCCAATGATTCCTTTTTGTTCTGTTACTCTGAAGAGTCAAATTTATATCCCAGTTGAGTACACCTACAGATTTTATTAGCTTCTGAAATTTGTAGCAGGCTTGCTGACTACAGCTTAAGTCTCTTGATAGTGAATAGTGACACATAATTTTTTTAGTTACCAAAATTATTAATTACTTTGAAAGATTTCTTCTAGCAAAAAGTAGATAGCTTCTATGCTGTGTGACTGTACTTGCAATAATCAGCTCCCACAGGTCAATTAAAAGCTCCGGGGTTTAGTCAGCAAGCAGACACCCATCACTGCTGCATGTACTTAGAGGGAATGAAAGTTGTTGCTTAATTATTCCATTTAAAACTGGATGGAAAAGGGGTCATTGAGGGTGTAAAGTTTTACTTTAAATTTATATGGCTGGGAATTATACTTAGAAAGACAAGAGCTTTTATTTTTGCATAAATTAATTTAAAATTGTAGAATTTTGAGTGATTTTCAGAAAGTAAATGGGATTCTAATTAATTTTGCTTCTGCAATTGCAAGACTTAGTAATGAACTAAATGTAGGCTGAAATCATGAGGAAATTGAAGAGATCTTTTGAAATATGTGTGAAAATGTCAGATGGATCTGTTGAACATGTGTTTCTTTCATATGATGCAACCAAATGTTTAGGTTTCCAGCCTATATAATAAATTGTGTGCAGTGCCTCTCTCAGCCTTCTGTGACATGTGTTCAAGGTGTGAAACCCATTATTCTAAAAGCTTTAAGTTGTCAGTGGAATTCTAGGAAAGCAGGGAAATATGTAGTATTACATTTTGTAAAGAAGCAATCTGTCTACTTTTGAGTGTCACATTTTTGTGTCTGATTTATTGCCGTTACATCCATATGTACAGCTTATGTGCAGCTCCAGGACACTAGCACTGTGAAAGGCTGCGTTCCTCAAACTGAATAATTTTATAGAATGCCCTTCTGGTTTTGAATACATTCCTTCGGAGTGAACTTACAATCATTAATATTTGTTATGTAATCCAAATGTTAGGTATGTGCAGTGTAAAATACTGGAAGACAACAGTTTTCCTACTCTAACTTTAGTATTTCCTAGTGAGAATTTTGTACTCTGTATCGATTGTCCCTAGTGTATCATACACCTTCTTTACAATAAGTGAAAAAAATAAAGAATACAGTTCTTAGAAAGGTTGCTGATTTTTTCATCAGTCTATCATAACATTAATCTAAATTATGTTTTTTATTATGTCTTTGCTGACATTCTCTTCAAAATCTATTGAAATTCTGTATATTGCGTCCATCTTTCTATTTTTCTTCCACAATGTTTATTTAAGGTGCTAATTTATTTTTAACTGCCTCAAGCAAATGCAGAAGAAATAGAAATCAGTTTCAAGCTTTGAGAGCAGTAAAAACAAGTAGGTGCTGCTTTGATCTTGATTCAGACTGGTTTTATGAAAACATTGCCTGTTGTTACTTGAGATATCTTATCCCAACTTATCCTAAATTACAGAAATGTTACTGATACTTTGATGACTCATGTGAACTCAGTTTTACTGCATGGTCTGTTATTTCAGTAATGCACACAAGAACAATAGTACAATACTGTAAGGATTACATTTAACAGTGAACTCAGAGATGATTAGTGACTTTTAGTATGTCTCTTTGAACAGTGAGTGCTCAACTGGAGTGGTCGCACATGCAATATGGTGTCAGTGTAACCAGGAACTGTTGATGGCCATATAGTGTCACTTGGTCAGCTACACACTTATGCTCAAGATTACACTCCAAATTACACTGAAGACTGGTTTGTATGTCTGTAATTTGTACTGGTACTCTTACATATAGAACTTCACTGGATGGATAAGCAGCAGCAGCTTTTTAGAATGCTTTGCCCACGGAAGAGACACAGCAATTTTTGTAAAGACCAAACTGTGGAAGTAGGGCTGAAGTCAAGGAGGCTGAATAAACTAAATGGAAGTCTACAAAGATCAGAGACCTGTTATTTCTATTTTAAAATATAATGCCATGGGATTAAAAACACCAAGTGCCTTATGTTCAACAAACCTAAAAGGATTATCCATGTCAAAGACAAAAAAAAAAGGTTCCATGTTACATTACTGGATTTGGTTTGCTTAAATCAGACCACCCACCCAGCCTGGAATAGTATCTTCTATACAAAGCATACATATTTACTGTTAACCTCTTACTGACTTTAGATAACATTTCTGGAGACATTGAAGGTATATTGTAGCCCAGCTGCCAATATGGACACTTGAAGATTGTTTCTCAAGTAACATTGTCGTGGCCACCCGTTGAGCAGCCAACTCTTATCTGTAAAACTAGTTAGAAAAGCAATGGCAGCTCTGTTGTAGATATTAGCTGACACCTTTCAACTAAATCTTTTGCTTCACTGATCATCGGTCTCTGTGTTAAACAAGCCAAAACCCAAGCAGATAAAGGAGAGATTTGAGATTACTGTAAAAACTGCAATGATAAAAGGATTTGCCAGTTCAGAGTCATCTGCCGTTTGCCAAGGATTCAACGTAACCACAAACCAATGTTTGCTTTACCACAATTTATTTTCAGCCAATGTCCTGTGCACCATTCCATGCAGTTTAATAATTTTCTTTCTAATGCCCAAGGCAGCTGCTATGTCCTGCCTGAGTAAGAAGATTACAGTTCCAATGGCAAGACAAGTATCTGAACACATTAAATTTATCTCCCAGTCCTCACATAACTGAAGAACCTGGTTGTTGAAATTTTGCTGCCTGCTGGAGAAAGGCTGGAGTTGGACTCTAATGGCCTTACAGTTCTGTCATTATCCTTCATGCAAGTCACAGTGTAAGAGTGGGCTCAGGTGGCAGGGACAGAAAAAAATCCTCATTACATTGCAGAGTGGAGCGTAGGAGATTCCACGTAAACATAAGGAAAAAGTTTTTAACTGTGAGGGTGACAGAGCACAGGAACAGTCTGCCCAGAGAGGGTGTGGAGTCTCCTCTGGAGACATTCAAAACCTACCTGGATGTGCTCCTGTGTGACCTACTGTAGATGATCCTGCTCTGGCAGGGGGATTGGACTAGATGATTTTTTGAGGTCCCTTCCAACCCCAACCATTCTTTGATTCTGTGATACTATATCTGCCAATCTCATTCATACTGCCTTCCTCCTAAGAAGACAGTGCAGCATTTGATACAGAAACTATATTTTAAACATTTCCTTACCTGTTTTCTTCCCACTTTATAAGTTGAATGTCTTATTACCTCTAAGTCAAAAGGGTTAATAGCCTAGTAAGGGCAAAAGCACTGTATAAACCTAAGCCCTCCATTCATAAATAACTATATCTTTGTGCTTCTGAACTATTTTGCTTTTTTCTTTTTTTTTCTTTTTTTTTTTTTTTTTTTTATGCAGTGTATTATAATACACTGTAAAGGTAAAGGCAAATGTGGTCTGCATATATCCAAATGGCCTGTGTATTTTAAGTCTATCTGTATGACTAGGGAGAGTATGGCTGCCCCAGACTAATCTTTCTTTTCCATTCTGAG
>NW_009954492.1:535592-555710 GCF_000747805.2 Chaetura pelagica
GCTGACTTAAAAATTTCTTACTCTGTGGACACCCCAGAACAAATAAAATGTATCAAATAGAAACCCAAAGATAACTAGAAGTTTCTCCATGATGCCTTAGAGGATTACACTGTATTCTGACAGATATTTTTATATACATATATGTGGTTTTCTTCAAGGAATCATTACATTTTGAAGTGCTAAAATGCAGCAAAACTGTTAAACTATTTACAGTGAAAATAAATAAGAGTTTTCTACAGTTCCCTGACTTCATTATCTTCAGATTTTTTTATCTATAGCTACCATGAAATTACTTAAATAGCTTCTTGAAGGATATGTGTTTTAGGAAAAAATATATTCTCTTCACATTGTGTGCCATGTTTTCAGTATTGCTCTTAAAATATAGTAGTACTTATGAAGTTATATAAGAACAAACCAGTTAAAATTAATCAAGAACAGCTATAATCTAATGCTAAAGTAAAAATACATCCACATAAGATTGACTTGTGTCAGAAACAAGCAAAATAATGAACACCTAAACACACAAAAAAGGCTATAAAATGGAAAAGCACTCTGCTTGAATAACAGATTGCCCCTGTTTTACAGATGGGAAAACTGGGGCACGTAGAGAACTTAATTGATTTCCCTAGTGTCACCCTATAAATCATTGATGTGACAAGTCCTAAAGCTGATTCTGTGTGAGAGCTGTGCAGCTAACTCTTTGCCTGACTCTCTTCAATAAACAGATTCTGAAAGCATGTTCTCTTCCATGCAATAATTTATACTTGATGCATGAGAAGCCTGAAGTATGAGCAGATAATGTCATTTGATCTGTATTTTGCAAAAAGCCCTTCCAGATACTCTGTTCTACTTGATCCACTTCTTTCATGAACAGTTTTTGTGTTGCCGCCTTCTTTCCTTGTTCCATCTCCTTTCTCTTTGTGTAAATGAAATGGCATATCCTCTCTTGCAGGTTCTGCATTTATTTCATGCTCTCTTGAGTTTGGATCACATAACTCATCTCGGCCTCTCTGAGAGGCTAACCTCTTCTTCACTGGAGCTGGCTCATGAATAATTTCCTAGAAAGTGAGGCATTACCTCTTCTTCAGCCCTGGAGCAGAGTGAATATTAACTGTGAGCAATTATTACCAGTACCAGCCAGGTACCAGCTAAACCTGTGAGTGCTGCAGGCCCCTCTCAGCACTGGACTTTTGGAAATTACTACATGACTTACCAGGCCCCCTCGGCTATCTGGCCTCTGTATTAAGTCCTTGTTCACTTTTAATCAGTCCCATTTGTTAGTGCCATTTGTAAATACTGGCATTCAGCAGTCAGTGTCAGGGTCCTTTTGTGTGAGGATTGCTAGGTACTAGCAGCCATGAGCCTTTATGTCTCTTACCTTGCCATCTGGCCTTGACAGAAGGAAAGAGATCTGGCACAAACGTAGACTGTGTTCTTGGTTTGGGAGCATTTTCTCTGCATTTAGAAGGACCTTCAAGTCATTTGTAGCCCATGCATGCTCTGTCTTACCTCACTGCACTGTTGCTTAAAGGAATTGGGGGAAATGTTTGACAAATTTATTAAATTATCCGAATTTTTATGACAAAAATTAAAGAATATATTTTTGAAGTGCTTCAAATACAAATGTGACCACTTATCTCATACTACATGAAGAAATTCTGTCCTTGGTTGTGTATAAGAAATGAAAGGGCTAGTATTTCCTTTGTCAGAAGCTCTCTTCAGTGATTAAGTTTCTCAATATACCTCTAAAAATTTAGCAAAAACTCTGTCTAATGGCATTCAAGCATAACGAAATATAGCAAAATCCTCTGTGTAAAATACCTGGTGTGTTTTGTTTTGGTTTTTTGCAAACACGGCTATAAGTTGTTTTAATTTATGATCTTGAAAAATAAAAATAATTTTTAAAACCACACTATAAGGACATGCCCAACTTCATGTTAACTTAATCATGAAGCTGCTGATAATAACAAAGTGTTAGTTTGAAGGTTGGATAGAGTTTCAGTTTGGGCAGGAGTTGTTGTTCCATGACTTCTTTAGACATTTAGGCTCTTTTCATTTAAAAACAGGTTTTGAAGTGAGTGTATTAGGAGTTGGGAGGTATCTATTTTGTTATTTGTATTTTTCTGGAATTCTAAGGCTATGGTAGAAATGTAGGCTTTCCAAGCCATAATCTGTTCTCTTATTGATACTGCCTTTTCTCACACTTGTGATAGGCAGGCTTATTAATGACAATGTACACAAGTAGGAAATACTCAGGCGCTACACCTCGATGCCTGTGTAGGTTACATAACAATGCAACAAACAGGAGAGCTAGGGAAAAAAATTACCCCCCCTAGTTGCATAAAATGGATCAAAGTTACCAAAAGTTACCGGTAAGTAAGGCCTGCTGAGGTCAAGGGGTTTTTACACCATTCCACAGAAATCCTCTCCCCTGCTATGACAGCCTCTTGCTGTCTGCTCTCAGTCTGGCTCACTGAAACCAGTCTGGAGTTGGCACAGCTTCCTTACCTCTCCCATCAGATGAGAAGTGTCCCTGAGTGTGCCCCAAGGTGGTAGAAACAATGTGAAAATGTGCATGGTCGATCACATTGCTTCTGACAGGGTTGAAATTTAAGATCTGATCTTTGGTATCCAAAGCAGTAGATTTACTGTGTCCCAAACAATGTGGAAACATGTTGTTGTTGGATCTGAAGCTGGCAGTGTAACATGATTAGCAGAACTAACTGGTGGTGCTGATGAGATTGGTGGGGTTAGCCCCTTCATTGCACAAAACTGGTGCAAAGCCTTTGTGTTAACGAGTTCTGTTGTCACCATTTTCTGGTTCCAACCACTAACCGGGTTGCTAGCATATGAGGTTTATAACTGAGCTATGTCCTAACAACTCAACATTCAGCCGTGACAATATCAATTTTGCCCAAGCATAAATAGGAAGAACTTACGTCTTCCTTTTTTTTTTTTCACAACCTTTACTGAAGAATTAGGGAATCTTAAGAAGTAATAAGAAGCAGTTACATTAGCCCGTTCCCTTTGGTTTTAAAGTTCTGCAATTACAAATATTTAAACAAAATTTTCAGTTATTCTCAATTAAGTTTTTGCACAGTTTTCTGTTGATCCCTGTCTTCACTGTAATCCCTGTCAAGTTTCTAGAGCTTGAAAAACCTGAGTGACCTGACATGTTTATATCATTTTGGCTGTAATAGCTACGAAAGACAGAAGGACTGTAGTGCAAATATGTGGAGAGTCAGCTGGATGCAGGATATACTGGCTAAAGTTTTATATTAGCTAGAGTGGATCAAAATAATGAGTTTACATGAAGATGTGACATTTTTAGTGTGATAAATCGAGGTGCCATTTATACCACATCCTTTAGGAGAAATAAACAGTTGTAAAATTGTTTAGCCAGAAGCCTTCTTATTTTCAGGCGGTAGCTTCAATTCTCATTTCTTTGGTGTACTATAATAAAACCATAGGCCCTTTGCTTTCTTCTTTTCCGTATCAGCTCAGACGTGTTCACCAGTGTAGCATTTGAACCCAGCTATGGCTGTTATGCCAAGCAAATTTGTCTTCACAGTTGCATGAAGGAGTCTAAAATGTAAGTATCTCATGTCTTACATATCTGTTTAGTGTCATCACCTCACAGAAACTAGTTTGTGTTCTTGCTGCTTCTGACATAAAGAGATAAAACACAAAGGATAAGAGGCTGACACTGAGACAGAATTCTCTGTGGAGAATTCATAGTTAGCTGCTGAAGTGTGACAAAGGCAACCTAGGACTAGCTCAATTTGTGCCCCATCTCAATTGTCTAAAAGGCAATATAATAGCATTTTGCCTTTGAAAACCAGCTGGTTATTGTGCTTCTGCCTGAACTGGTGTAGAGAGGTGTGAAAGGGAAAATGGGCATAGATTGTGAAAGTGGAAAGCAGTAAACTTCATTTCTTTTTTTTTGTGGGGACATCACTTGTTCTCCTCCATGCTTGAAGCATCACAATGTGCTGAAGCTAAAGTAGGGATTTGTGACTCCTCCTGCCATGTTGTGAGGTGTGTTCATAGAGTCCCTTCAGCAGCAGAGCAATGTTTAGGGAAAATAAAGAACAATTGTCTCAAGCCAGGTGTGGTGGTAAAGTAAGACAAAATTACATGTTGGGCAATTCAGTAAGACCTAGGCAGAACAAGGAAAGAAGCTAGGTGAAATCTTACTGGTTTTAGTCTAAACTTGCTGAAGAGTTTTTCTCAGGAGTGGGAGTATTGTTTAGCTTTGCTCAGCTGTTTCATTCCAGTCAGGTATGGGGAAAATAGTACTCTGAGAGGAGGAAATGCAGAAGAGGAAAAAGAGCAGGGTAGGAAAACAAGGTGCTGAATACTGCTGACCTTCTGGTATGATCCAAGACTGAGTGAAGACAAGGGAAAAAACAAATGCATGGGCATTTCTCACTGTAGTCTTGCTAAATCCATGTGTGTGGGGGGGAAACTGTTCTTTTCTTCCTCACATAAGTCTAAACAATAGGTGGTCGCCCCCCAGTATTGGCTCGGGACAGTGTGACTTTGAGAACATTAGAAGACAGAATTGACAGCAGAAATACACCAGTGATTTCTGCCTAGTGTGCCCCTTTCGTTCGTATATTTCTTTTAGTGAATGGTAAATTACTATAAATAGACATTTGAAATAATTTTTCTCTGAAGAATTGCTGTATTTACGTGGCACATTCTGTTTATATGTCCAGGCTTTTGTCTCAGATGCATAAGTTCCTTTATTCTTTAGGCCCTCTTTCACAGCTATCAACCTCCTTTGAAGATGGTCAGCAAAGCCTGTCAAGACGGCTATTCCTTTCCTCACTAGTCAAGACTACTAAGAAATGTATAAAACTCCCTCTGAATTCCGATCTTCATGTATGCTGCAGACACTTATTTCTAATGTCTAATGCTGCCTCTTGCCATACCCACACAGAGGATTAAAAGCTCTGTCACACAACTGCTGAAGAATTTATTTATTTTTTTCTGTTGCTCTTCTGTTAGCAAAGGTTTTATACTGTAAGAAGTTTCAGGCCTGTCTAGCTACTGGATTGTTTAGTGTTTATATGCAAACCAATGTATGGGTTTTATTGATAATGTAACCGATATGCCTGGTTTGGAATTTGAAACATGCTAGGTAGAAACATAGTAGTCTGATGAGTGATGTGATATTCACAGAGCTGCAGCCAAAATACTGACATCAGCTGTAATTTTTTATTGAAAATCTAGTTTTTTAGAAGGGTTTATAATACGGTCTTAACACCTTGCATTAGAGGTTATAGCATGTTTTTTGTTGATCCATCTCAGTAATTAATTTAACCTGCAATTAAACTGTACAGCTTGTTTCACTTTTTGTCATGTTAAAATTCTCTTCAGTATAGAATGTTCCTGATCAGTTTGAATGATTGTAGAAACCCCTGGTGTCTTCCAATTTTTAAATCTTTACTATTGTCTGGGTTACCTAAGGACTTTTTTTGAAGAGAACAAGATTGCACACAGTGGTATAGGTGTTGATAAGAACTTACAAAGTAGTGAGGCCTTTAATTTGACATACTTTTTTTTCTGATGCAGTGCAAAAGGCAGTGAGCTGAGGTGTGTACAACAGCACACAATTGCATTTTCTGTGATAACTTTATGCATATATTCTAAAGAAGATGTTAAAAAGAGAAAACATACTCATTTTTCTTTTTCTTCTAGAACAGAAGAGATTTATTTTCCTTGAACTGATCTCTGTTAATGTCTTTTCCTGGGTAATAAAGAATTGGTCAGAAAGATGTTAGTATGCTAATGAAGAGGTGCATCTTTTCGTTGTTTTTTTTATATGCAAATAATTGGCATGCTGTTTAAAAATAGTAAAATGCATCACAACTAGTTTGACAGTAATGACTATTAAATTCTAAGCAACATGAAGTCACACTACATTTAGCACTATTTAATGAATCATTCACTTTGGTCCTTCTGTAAGCCCTTGATGTTATTTGTCATTCAGCACTCTGCCTGCAGAAGTGTCAGCAGTTCTAGGGTCCTCCCTTGCCTTACATTGAAGAAAATGCTGAAGTGTGTAATTTTTTATCATATATTGGCCACCTTCAAAATAAAAGAAAATAATACCATTATTCTATCCTCATTAATGTTAGCAGGTTCTGAGATGTTAGTAGCCTGGGATTCATGTATGCAAAAGGAGCTTTTTTTATTCTTTTGAAAAGAAAAATGATACATATTTATGACACTTTTAAAAACTCTTTCAGTTAGTGTCACCATTTTTTATTCTAAGTTCATTAGCTTGCAGCATTTCATTACTTATTTTGTGTGTAGTTAAATGTATTTATACACCTTTTAGTGGATTTTGTGGAAGAGTTGCGTTTGGTTTTGCGCACAGGGTCATTTTGGGCCTATTTTTTTTTTCTGTTTTATCCCATTTGCTCTTTGTCCTTAGATGAGATGAGCAGAGAACATTGGCTTCAGTTGTAGGATGAGCAGAAAAATTACACTGAAATTTTGGAGGGAAGCCAAACTCCAATTTTTTATGTATTTGATTTAAAAATATCGGGCTATAGATATATTCTAAGAGCACCCAGTCTTAAGTATGGGGTGTCCAGTATCATGTCAGGGATGATATTTCTGACTGTTGGTTTGTATTAATGCTGTCTTCACTTTATCAACTTTGTTCTTGCATCCAGTATTTTTACCTACTCCCAACTTATTCCTGCTTTCTCCTGTCTACAAAGCAGCAGCGTGCAGTTCTACCTGCAAGTAACTGGAGTTACACTGATGTTAGGGCCTTTGATTATCTCTGGCAATCCTCTCCAGCAGCTGGTGATGCTGAATCTGTGCTGCACACAGTATTACATTGATCTGTGCTACATCAGCACCCCTCTGACAGAGCCGCTGCTGAGCAGTTTCCATAGGGTAGACAAGACATTATTCTGAGAAAACAGTTCCTAAAGTAATTTACAGAGAAGTTACTTGATAGGGTGTTTACCAAGATGATTTATAAATTCGCATATAACTGATACTTGTCTGGGATTATGCAGTTGTTGAAAGAGATCACTGACACAGGAATTGCATATTGTTGCCTTAGCAACTGCCACTTCATATTGTGCTTAAATCAGTTGGAAGTATGCACTGCATATTAAGGAATTGCTTCCAACAAAACCAGCCAATCTTACATAATTGAAAATAATTTCAAAAAAGAAACTGAAGGGATGGCCTTTCCTAGCAAAGACCATCATATTTTTAAGCTTGGTAGCCTCACTTCACCACAGGCTTAGCTTAGTAAAAAAAAAAAAAAAAAGGCAAAATAAAATTTAATAAAACCCACACAAATACACAAAACAAAAACAAACAAAAAACAGCAAATATTTGTTTAGTTATACCACCAGAATCCATGTGATTGTCAAATTGGCTGGAAGTTGCAAATATTTTTAAAAGTTTCCTCTGAACTCCATTTTCCATTCTACATCAGCATTAATAGTGTAGTTTAATATGCTTACATTTTAAGTGTCAGGTTTCCTGAAGGGCAGACTTTTTAACTAGTTTTTTTGTTTCATTTGTGAACTGTTTCCAGTATGAAAGGGGAAGACCTTAAACATACTTTACCTACTCAGATTTTTCTTATTCCTATTTTGAACTGAACTTCTCATTTAGACGACTTCTGTAGGTAATTGCCATGGTTTTATGGGTTTTTTTAGATACTCTGAAAAAGAGAAAGGCAAGGCTTCTGCCAGTATTACATCAAGGCAGCTGCTGGAGTGCTCATGCTACATGATAGTTTAAAGAAAATCAGTTCTTCATAGAGAATTTCATATTGCTATAGCAACTTACTCAGCTTCATGGTCACTACTCTGTGAGCTGTGTAACAATCAGAATTGGATGTTGCTGATGTGGAAACAGAGTTGCAGAGACCACTAGGACACAGGGAGAGTCCCTTGGCAGCATCGTGCAGGATCCAGGATAAAACCCAATGATGCCACCTCATTCTTTTACTGCTTAAGCAGAGGTTTACAACAGAAAGATCCCAACGAGAAGCTGCTTTAAGAGGCAACATATCTGTCCCATTTCAGAAAACTTATTTTCCTTCTGTAATATTGTAGTCAATAAATACAGTTTGGAGAGGTAGTACGACAGAGTTGTCAACATGCTATATTTATTACCCCTTTTCTAGGCAATGAAAAGGAGAGACAAGCAAAATGCAAACTTACTGAATTGAAAAGGAATCAGATCTTACGAGGGCCAGTTGTCATTTTTAGGTCAGCGCTCACGTCTCTGAATATAATTTTCATCTGAACTGCATGGCAGGGTTTGTATGTGCTGGAAGAAGCTACATTTTCACAGCAGGACACCAAATCAAAATGAAGCAGTCAGATGCAGGTGCACAGTAATAGAAAGGATCTATTTTCCCTGAAGCATGAGCAATGGGCCAAGAAAGCAGAAGCAGTTTACTTCCACCTTTCTCCTCCTTCTCTCCCTGCCTTTTCCCTCCCTTGTAGCTGTACCAAAAAGTTCATAAGGAGACCAAAGAGAAGTTGTCTTCTTGCTCTTAATGAGCTGCATGGCCTGCTGCTGAAGGTCTGAGCCACTTCTTTGTTATGTTGATTGTGTGCTGACTGGCTGTCTTAATTTCTGCCTAATCCTTCCTTCCTACTTGTACAGCCTCAAGTCAGCCTGTGCTGAAAAATTGCTGAGTTTGTCCAGTGGGTATCTGTTGCCTGTGTCCATTCTGAATTCTTCAGTGATGCTGTGGAAAGAGCAGCACATCTGAAGCTTGTGTGTTTGGTTTGTTGTTTTTTTAAAAAAAAACAACAAACAAACAAAAAAAAAGGGAGTGGGACACTTTGCTTAGGTATTATTTTATAAATCATACATTTTATCTTAATCCTTTTAAAAGAAAATTCCTGCATCTTTGTTTAAAGATAGGCAGTTCAATAATGGTGGTTTGACAAAGTCAGCTGGGTTGGTTGACAGTGAAATGTGACACCTTGATGAACACTGGCTGCTTTTCACTTGGGATTCTGGAATGCTCAAGAGCAGAGTACTTCCCTAATGCAAAAATGACCACCCAGTGCTGCTTCCAAGGCTTCAAAAAAAACTGAGCAATGTAAGCAAGGGGAAAACACTGACTCACAGCAAGCGTTAAATAGTAAAATTTAGCCACACTGGACATACATTTCATACTGTGAGATCTATGTATGAGACTGAGAATTGTGTTTTCCATTCTAATAAGAGGTGTTGTAGGGCTGAGGCAGCATCATCTAGGTTTGAGAGGAGGCAAGTGTAGGAAATGAAATCTGTGTGGTGAATTCTGCAACTTACTCTGCACCACTGGAGTGGTCAGGTTCTCTGTTTCTTTCCTCAGGTGTAAAATGGGCCAGATACATGTTGTAAAGATTAATCTGACTGATGCTTGTGTGATGTGAAAGATACAGGACTCTAAATATTAATGTCACTTTGTGAATACATTTCTGCACAGGGTTGTGAATGAAACACCATAAAAAGGAGGCACCTATCTGTCTGGAGCTGGACAGCAGTGGTAGCATAAGCCTTAGTAAAGTTGCAGCTGTCTATGCTGTATGCTAGGAAAGTATTTTTATCCTGGCAAAACAACTTCCATGCTCAGGAGCTGAACTGTTTTAATGTTACTGTATTCCCATGTCCACTTCTAAACTTCTAACAACTCTGTAGAAAAGCTGAGACAAATCTATTCTTTGTCTCCAGCATTGCCTTCAGTACAGGAGATATGTATACACCCTAAATGCTGGAGGAGCAGTGCTGAATAGCAAGAAAAGAGCAGTACAAAGCAGAGTTTGTGAAGAGCTGGGTTCCAGTTTCATCAAAATGGGACCATGTCATAAGTTTCTACAAAGTTCTTTTTTACAGATTGTGACACACCTAGACTGGTCCGTCAGGAAGAGAAAACACCTACTGTTTGTAAATAGAAGGCTTAGAGACTGCTTAATTATAAATTATGAGAAGTTTGTTTTCTAATTATAGAAGGATTCAAGTGATTCATAAAATCAAGTCTAGAAGTTGTTCTCTGCTTTATAGGGAAGGACACATCATTGACGTAATTGTTAAAATGTATTTTAAATAATTAGGCCACAACTGAAAAATTGGGAGAGAAATAAACCAGAATTGATGTAGAATGAACACTTTCTAAACTTCTTTTGCTTAAACATTGTTATACTTAGTAAAGGTCAAAATATGCATGTTTACCAGAAATACTATGAACATGAGAGTAATCTGCTAAAATATAAACAAATTGTGACAGGTGTTTAGTTGGGTTTTTTTAATTGCCTGCTTTATTAAGTATTTAAATA
This sequence comes from Chaetura pelagica, assembly GCF_000747805.2. Classification (NCBI taxonomy): domain Eukaryota; kingdom Metazoa; phylum Chordata; class Aves; order Apodiformes; family Apodidae; genus Chaetura; species Chaetura pelagica. The sequence goes on from NW_009954492.1 coordinate 545,918, forward strand.
ACAAATAAAGGAAAGTAGCTTTTTGTGTGGCTTCCAAGCCCTGTGCTACGTGTTTTTCTCAGTGTTTGGGGTCAGAATTGAAGCCAGCCTCCTCCAATATCAGTGGAGACATGCTCGTCAGTTCCACTATGAATTGAACTCAGCCTCAAAGGAGGCTTTGACAGCTGTCTGCAAATCAGTGGAGATGACTGTATATGCAATATGCTTTCTTCTGTGGGAGAACTATAGAAGTACAGTGGCTATTAAATTTTTTTTTTTATTTTTTTTTTAGCCAAACAGAGACTCTTAAAACTAACAAAATTCAGAGAAAAAAACAATAAGGAAACAGTGGGAAAGATAATGTGCCACATGCTCTAGCTATAATAAGTTGAAGGCCATTGTTGAAGCTATGTAGCAATATTGTGTCAAAGAATGTAAACAGGACCTATTGTTGGTACCCATACTATTGCAGAATTTAAAAATCAATTTTGTGCTTCTTGTAATCCGTTCAGATTTGCTTAAAAAAAAATATATATATATGTATATATATAAAATTTGACTGCAGCCAAGAAGGGTGTTTGACATTTTTTACCATTCATTCATTTTAGAAAATCAGCCAACTGGAAAAAACTGCTTTTAATGGTATTCAGTAAAGGAAAAACTAAGTTTTGGAAATACCGTGTCAGAACTTCCTGTATGATAAATCCAACTTAAATAAAAGGTCATTATTTGATTACTAATTCTTAGACTTGCAAACTACCTTACAGTATAGGAAGTGATAGAACCAGCAGCACCTGTGTTATTCTTGATGCAAACAAATTCTGTGTGTGTAAGTGATATTACCAGGCCATCTTGGGATGAGGGAGGTTGCCAGGCAAGTTTTTAATTCAGTGTTATTTTCCTTATACCCTCCATAAAGCGGAGGGGGGGAACCTTGTTCTATAGGAATCTTTCCAAATTGAGATGCCAAGGTTGAGATTCTTCAGTTCTAGATGCTTTGTCAGAATTGTAGTTCCCTGAGAGTTGCAACTTGTGCATACCTGTGGAAGCAGATGAAAGAATATAAATAAAAATGAGATACAGATTTCTGCTGGTACATGCCTGAAAAAAAAATCATCAAAGATTATTATAATGATTGCTGTTGTTAGATACCATGTCTGGTTTCTGCATATTTAAATTCTTTCTGAGAAAGGTGAAACTTAGGCACTTAGAGATCCCAGGGGATTAATTGCAGAAATTATGACATATTCTACCTCTTGAACAACTTTCAATACTGAAGCTGCATTCTGCATACTTATATTTCTTCTTAATTATACTTCAATGCAGGATAAGTAGTAATTTTCTGTCTTACAAATGCATGTAGCCAATTAGTCTTGTAAATCACCAATACCCAATGGCCTAACTCATTAAATGGAATTTTCCTTTTCGGTTGTTATGGTAAAAGTCTGCAAATAGCTGAATATCATCTTCCTATATGAGCTCAGCCTTGGCCAAGGCTACAAATCCAGTAACTTGAGTGTGAACTATTCCTGTACTCATAGCATGCTGTCTCAGTCTTGTGAGCATGTGTGTCTAAGTATGTACATAAATTGGTATAGGCTGTTTGGCCTCTCTGCACTTTTAAGGCTACAATTTTAATGCTATGTGACAAATTTAGTCTTCCTGATTTCTTCCCATTCCCAAGAAATTCTCAGTCTAGAAGCTCTTGTCTGGCCCACTGAGACATGGAGACCTGAGCTTGTTTTGCTTATGGAAGCAAAGATAAGATAAATGGCCAATGTGTCTCTGAAGAAACCTCTGTTTATATCAAATGATCAAACGCAGGTGTTCTTTTCCTCTTCCCTTTGATTTTTTAAAAATTGTTTTTATTTTTACATATCATGCTGGCCATTCTGTCACCTGAGTATATGAAGGTAACACAAGTAGCTTAGACTACCTCAATGCCAGGATTCATAGAGACAATGAAAGCAGAATGTTAGAACCAGAGAGAACCAGGGAACCACAAGACAGTTGTGAAATGAGTTACAGACCCAGTGTTGCTTTGAGTCAGTTTTGCTGAGGTACAGTATTGGTAAAGAACACAATGTGAGGACATGACGTGGTGGTTGGCCATGGTGCTTTTCAGTGGTGGTGTATTTCCCCAAGGGTGAATGTTGCTTATCTAACATATCCTCCTCCTCTTTTTCATATTGCTTGACATCCAAGGCTTTTGCTGTAGCAGTACAGTAACATACTGGGTTGTGATTTTAAAAGCAATTATCTGAAATATTGTAGAAACAACAAAACCTCTCAGTTCAGGGGAAGTGTTCCCTGTAATCTTATTACTGGCGTGTTAATCTCCAGTGCCTTCTTGACAAGTATTTATAAAACTCCTCTGGGGATTTGAATTTAATAACTTTCTTCTTAAAAGCAAAGAACACCTTACTGTTTAGTGGAATGCAAAATGGTTACACTGGATTTAGGTTACTAAAATCTGAGCATGTTGTATCTGTTCTTATTTGTAATTGCAGGCTTCCCAGAGAAACATTAACAGAAATGTTAAATGTGCTATAAACAACTCTTAAACACATCTTAAAAGTATGCAAAATGATACATCTTTTCTACTATTAGGATTCTGTTACTGGATATGTAACTTGGGGCTCTGCTCTGTACCCCACACTCGTGGTCCTTGAGAATTAACTTGTAACTGCCTTTGGGGAGATGAGCTTAGTGCCCACTCTCTCCCCTCCTCTCCAGGGTTTACTTTGGAAATACTTCAGGTATGTGTACAGGGAAGGGTCAGCAAGATTTATTCCATGAAGTATTTCTGTTCAGCTATTAGAGAATTATATGCATATTGTGTGTATAGATATATTAATGTATACAGCATATATATATATACACACAGTAATGTAGATGTCATATTTCTGTTCTTATTTCTTCCTGTTCTTTTTTCTGCTATTGACTGGACAGTTCTGCCAATCCTAATCGTATCCTGATCTTTACTGCTTGTACCCTAAAGAATCAAAACATTAATAACTGATCTCCAGCTTCTTGCTTATTCACATGGACCTTATGGAAGCCTTTAAACTTCTACAGAGCATCTGCCACTAGGATGTGGTGGAAGTCTTTCAGGAGTGGGGAGGGTCTTGAATGCAGCTTTGCTCACAGATACTAAAAGTTAAAATGCAAAATCATTTTTGATTCTCAAGACAGTGACAGCAGTAAAAGCAGTGAGTAAATTTAACTTGCTCGACAGTTGTAATTTGCAGAATGCATTTGTCAAATAGTTTGGAAGTAATCCAGGGCACATTTGGATGAGGGAAAAAAAAAAAAAAAAGAAATGGGATCAGACTTAAAATGTGAGCTAAATGTCCCCCAAGGTTTGCAGAAACAAGGCTATAAACTTCATTATACCATTTTGTGATGGACAAAGCAAAAAGGTGTTGTGGGAGGGAAAAAGGTGTTGTGTTCAGGGAAAATCCAGTGTTGTTTCATATCTACTTGACACCTTAATGCCACTGATTTGAGTCTTCCACTTCACTAATTGTAAAACTGGTGCTTTCTTTTAACCTATGTTACTGCATTTGGAAGCTGGGAGATATAATTAAAACCCTGGGCTTTTTAGGCCAGTGTTGGTTTGGCCTTTAGTATCGCTGTGGCTGTGAATTGCTAAAACTCTTCTTCACTTAGTGTTTATAATATACAGTGTTGACTCCACTGTCATGGAAATTAATGTGATCTGAGCACAGCTTAGTGAAATCACCAAGAAGGGATCCAGAGATGCCCTATCATTGGAAACAACATGTGGATTTTAAATAAAAAGGAGGCAAATAGGTTAGCTTGGTGGCATCTCTAAGTCATGCTGCAGGTGCTTGCGTTTGGCACGGGGCAGTTGGCGGGGCAGAGGGGCAATGGTGTTACCCTTTTTGTCATCGAGCGCAGAATTTTATGCTGAAAGGGAGTTTTTTCATTAGTTGCATAAAGCCCTGCCAGGCTCTGTGCACATCTGCCATTCTTAAATTCTCTGTTAATAAGTAAAAGTTTTTATTTCTAAACTGGATTTTCATGTTAAGCCATTACAGCACCACAGTTCTACCCCTCAGTTCTGACTTTCAACCCTGTCTATTTTAGACAGTTTGAACTATGGCTTTCTCTGCCCCATTTTATTGCTGTCACAGAATTTCTTCAGAGAATTTTATTACTTCCAGTAAGAATTTTTGTTTGTTGTTGCAGCTCTCTACTGAGTGTAATTAATTATTTTTCTTTTCTGAGTCATTTGTCTTTTATTTTGCAGGTTGGTGAGAGGCAGAGAGTCCTGGTAACAGAAGAATCCTTTGATTCCAATTACTATGTTGCTCACAATCCTTTCTATGAGCAGGTATGGTTAAATGAACAAAGTAACATTTTCTTGTTTTATTTTGCTTTCTGATAGTCTCAGCAGCACAGTGTGCCACAGTGCAAAAAACAAGTAAAGAAATAAGAAGCATTTTCCAGGAAAGCTGTGACCATCCAGAGGAATTATTTATTAGATATTTTGTTTCTTTGCTGTAAATACAATTTACCTGAAATTGTATTCAGAAGTACACAGTAGCTCTAGGAACATACGGCAGGAGAAAGGTACATGCTATATATCTAAGTAACATTATTTGAATGGTTTAAGAAGCTCTAGATTATGGCAGTAATTTTAATTTCTATGTCTCCAAAGCATTGTTTTCTGAATAGCTGAATCTTGATAATTTCTGTACATATTTCAGAAAATCCTTTCAGGAAATGCCATTTGGAAAAATATGAAAAACAATTTCAGTCAGTGTCAGAAGCATCTTTAGATTAATACTGATATGTTGAATTTCCTTCTATGTACTTTCTACAAATTAATTATTTCCACACAGAAACTTTATCTTTGAGCTAAGAACAAAGTACAGCATCTATTTCACAAAATTATTATTTCTGTTTCTATTAGATATCTGGTTCACTTATTATTTTTTCCTCAGGGTTTTCTTTTTTATAGCTCTCTTTTTTTCTTTTGTTGCATCTTTAACCTCTGTCTAATCTTGTATATTGCTATTCCTTGCTTTTGTATCCCTATAGGGATTAAATATAAATTGTTTGGGGCTTTTTAGTGTTCAATGTTTGCTTTACAAAGGTTTCATTAATTTAAAGAAAAAACAGTATATGCAAAAAAATTGTATTTGTTTTATGGGATGTTTGTACCTTGTCTAATACAGCTCCTGATTGGGATTGGTAAAGAATACACAAATTACAAATAAAAATATTAGGAGCAATTTTAAATTGTATTATGGAAGAAATACTTTAAATTATTGAAATGTATGTCTTTTTCCTAAAAATGTTGTGTGTGGCATGCTTGTCAAAGGTAACATCCAGCTGTTTACCTAGGTAAGCAGAAGACTTGGTGCTAGTGACTACAGTGCTACACTGACAGACTCCATTGTACAACTGCAGATTACCTTTGCAGAGGTGTCAAAAGAGAGCTTACTGAAGAAAAAAAAATCAGTAGAAGGAAAATTATCTTCATCCTGGCTCAAACCAGGATATTAAATGGTTTTGGGGATCTAGTTTAAGTAGTTCATTGAACAGAGTAGTCTAAAGGGTACCAAGGGTACTTGGCCAGAGATGAGTCTTTCTGTTGGTATAATTTTATTTCTTAGAAATATGGCTGGAGATTTTTTAATAACAAATACTTACAACAATGTATGAGTGTATGCTAAGCTTGGCTGCTTGGTTCTTTACAGTACCTTCCAGATATTTTCATATATCCTGCTTCTTAAGAAGTAGTCACATACCCATGTGTCTCTCAGGATTTATATTCAGTTACTGCTATTTTGCATATGGGGATACCAAGATTTACAGAGGTCACAGGCCCAGTGATGCTAAATTACCTATTTTTTCTTCATGTTAAATTTGCCCAAGGTTGATTATGTGGGAAGAACTGTGATCTAGTTGCATTGTAATACTGTCTCAGCATTAGGAGATGGCCTCATGTTTGCCACTTGGTTCCACTCAGGTTTCAGCTTGCCCATCTCTGAAAGGCAAGGGTATCTGCTTTTCTTGGAAGATGCCTAGGAAGATCAGCAGAATCTTAGGGTCTGGAAACTCCTGCAGTCATGAAAACCTTGAGTTTTCAGGGAAAAAGGGAAACTACTGGTAATTATTTCCTCCAATTGGGACAATCAACACTTGCAATAGGTGAAATTGGAGAGGCACTATTTGGCAGAAAAATGCTCTCCAAATGTGGTTGGCATAGAGTTTTCCTCTGAAAATCCTCTGCACCTGTTGTCTGAAAATAAGCCATTTCGAGGTGTTTCAAGTTCACCATCCAGAAATCAAGATATGCATGTATTCTCTTTGAAAAACTCACGTTTGTGTGCAGATGGATTTCAAGTAAGTGAAAGTAAGTCCCTCAGATATAATTGTTTAGTCAGGAAATTACTTTTCTTTTTTTAACTGCTTTTCTACTTTTAGAGTTTTTAGAGTTTTTTATGCCATTTGTTTTTCCAGCAAAAAATGTTTCCCTGTGTTGGCCTCTTCTTTTGTAACATGCATGATCTAGGAATGTCTATTACATGATATCTTTTGTGTGACTTTCTTATGGGGCTGTCTGATACCATGGTTGTGGAAATTCAGGAAAGGCTGGCGTTGGTTACTGACCCAAGTAACAGAGTCATCCAGTTTTACAGACATTCATTTTCAATCACACATCTCAGCTGCACAATCAAAATAAGGGCTTGTGCAAACACAAACAGGGGCATAGTTTCTGTCCTGAAGCATTTGCACACTGAAAAACATTTAAGAAAATCTAAAAAAAGCATCATGAGCTAGATATGATAATAGAAAGCTCTACAGCAGTCTTTTTGGGTTCTGTAGTAAAAGTACCCTTGGGAACTGTTTGGGTGTGGATTCAAATGTTGCAACTTAGGCCCAATTTTCTTAAAAATATAAAAGCGTGACTCAAGGAATTGGTTGAGTCGAAAAACTTGAGGAGTGCAAGCTGGAGATGCTACTGCTCAAGTGTGATAGGGGCTACAGTGTGTGCTGGTGACTATTTTTAAAGATTTGCTCTGGTATTTCTCAAAAATTGTTTTCTGAGTCAAAGCTGGAGACACTGGTATCCGTTGTGGTATTTAGTAACTGTCTCTTTATTTGAAAGGTTCTTGTGCCAAAGAATCCTCTGCTAATGGGTAAGATGGTAGAAGTGAATATTTATGAAGCTGGGAAACATTTTATGAAGGGTCAGCCGGTGTCAGATGCCAGAGTTTACACTGCATCCATCACCAGACCGTTAGCAAAAGGAGAAGTTTCTGGTTTAACAGAGGTGAGTAAAAGACATTTTCTGCTTTACTACACTGGTAAAACAGCAACTGTTCAAGCGTAATGATTCCGTGCTATGTATCTGTTATCATTTTATAGTCTCCCTTTTATGTATGCATGAAGCTTTAATTTTTCCTGACAGATTGAAATCTGACTTTAAAAGCTGTTTTTGCTGGTGTCCCTGGCTTTTCTTTGCTGATTATAAAGGCAATAATACCCTTGTTTCTTGTTCCAGGGTGCATGATGAGGAAAGAGCTTACTAGAACTGGAAAGATTAAACACCAGTGATTATATAATTAAATTTTACTCAATTCTAGTTTAGTGGAAGGATTAATCTGTTTGTTTTAATTTACAAAGCTGTTTTTTAAAAATATGTATTGATTACAAGTCTGTTAAAAAAGGTCAAAATTGGGTCAGAGATTCAAATTAAATGATGAATAGAGGTACTGAATATTTTAAATATATTTTGGGAAAAGGGCAACATCTGATTTAGTCATATAAAGAAAATGAAACTCTCTTTAAAAGAGACCTGATCCTTATTTTAGACCTCAGTAGATATGGCTGTTTGCTAAGTATTCTCATACATTTCCTGGAGCTCTAGTTGTAAAAACTGATGGAGTGTGAAATGAAAATGTATATCACATTTCTAAGCACCATTTGATGTCCTTTCTCCAGCACTCTTGTTAGGATCTCCAAAAATATGTAGCAATAATTTAGCACATGAAAGAGGGATAATTAGCAGTTTATCAGCCACCTTCCTGCTTTTACAGTAAATTGTTGACAAGTATTAAAATATATATGCATTGTTGTTGAAGTTGTAAGTAATAGTATTTAAAAGAAATAATCAATGCACACCTTACATAACTAGTGTTAAGCTAAGATGAAGATCCTTGGTCTCTCAATAAACCTTGCTATGGCAACACAGAGCAACAATAGTGCACCTACTGAAGTGTGTTTGGCAGATCATGAAATTTGAGCACTATCACACTGCTAAACTCTCCTTTGAATACTGCCTGTGTGTATGTGTAGATGGGCCTCATAAGGAACTGTAAGAGGGAAAAACAGCCAAAACCTTAAAACTGTCTGGTTGGACTATGTAGCTGTTTAAACACAGCTCATTTTTTCATCAGAAATTTTTTTTTTTTTAATAATCTGCTGGAACACAACCAAGCCTGTCATTAAACTGAGTATGTGCTGCCAGGAGCTTGTAGCATGAGAATAAGCAAGCAGACGGTTGACTGAAATTCTGTATGTTAAAAATGAGAGATAAAACTATTAAAATGGAGGCTACTAATAATTTCCATAAGAACCCATTTAAATGTATAGACCTGCACATGCCCTTTGACTATGAATTCAGGTGAGTATTTATGAACAAGTACCTGGAGTTCCAAGTCAATGACAACAGCATGCAAATGACAAGGCAAATTGCTTTTCATGACTTTGTGGCTGCCAATGCTCCTTCAAGGCAGTATCTTATTTATGTTTGTTCCACTGAACATATTAAGAACTTCCACTTTATGGAAAAAAAGAGAATAGCAATACTTCAGTTAACGGTACATCTTTTGTACAGGGAAACTGCAGCTGAGGGCTTTTAATCACATTAGGCCAATGTGTAATAAATAGAACATGTGAGATTGTACTTTCAAAACAGTATATTTTATAAGGAAATTAATCATATGACCAAAAAAAAAGTTGTAAAAACTGAGAGCACCACAATGTGAGGATGTCAAAGCAAGCCACAAACCCATCCTAAGGAAGAAGAAACTTCTGTAAATGCTGTGATAAGTAGTAACTGCAATTATGTGCTCTCTTTCTCATCTGCTACATGTCCCTCAATATTTTTTTCTGACAAGTTCAGGGGGAGCACCACAAGAAATGTGGTGAGTTTGACAGAACAATTCTAGATCTGTTTCTTTACCCTGTTGGCTGCATGACTGGGGTGAGAAATTGGTCCAAAGAAATACATGAAGTAGGTCACCAACTGGAATCAACAGATCTGACTGTAAAAGGAGAATTCAATGTGTCACGCAAAGAGCAATGTACAGACTTCATAAAATGTCATTCATTGAAGCCAATAAGTATCAGTATTTATCAGGATATTTCTAGCGTATCATTTTATCATGCTTTTTCAAAATATGAAAAACACACCTAATACGTATATCCATTAATGTATTAATGATGGAGAATTTCTTAGCAGTTGTCATATTCTCATGAGAGAAAAAAAACATGATTGAGTAGATGGGATTAGAATATGGTCTTGACAATCAATAAGGTTAGGCTCTGTGACCAAAGTTGGGAGGAATGTCAGAGTCAGCGACTCAGGTTAAAAAGCTGTCAAAACAATCAGACTTACTGATTGTAGTGGACATAGTAAGTATTAAAATGCACAGGTGTTTGCCAGTTCTGTGTTTGTTTTTTTTGGTTTGCTTCAGCATGATTTTTTTTATTAAAACCTCTCTAAAGTGAATGATGTCTACATGTTGCACAATTTTACAGGAGGGCAAAT
>NW_009954492.1:557532-589565 GCF_000747805.2 Chaetura pelagica
TTTAATTAAGTAGTTCATTGAACAGAGTTAAAGGGTACCAAGGGTACTTGGCCAGAGATGAGTCTTTCTGTTGGTATAATTTTATTTCTTAGAAATATGGCTGGAGATTTTTTAATAACAAATACTTACAACAATGTATGAGTGTATGCTAAGCTTGGCTGCTTGGTTCTTTACAGTACCTTCCAGATATTTTCATATATCCTGCTTCTTAAGAAGTAGTCACATACCCATGTGTCTCTCAGGATTTATATTCAGTTACTGCTATTTTGCATATGGGGATACCAAGATTTACAGAGGTCACAGGCCCAGTGATGCTAAATTACCTATTTTTTCTTCATGTTAAATTTGCCCAAGGTTGATTATGTGGGAAGAACTGTGATCTAGTTGCATTGTAATACTGTCTCAGCATTAGGAGATGGCCTCATGTTTGCCACTTGGTTCCACTCAGGTTTCAGCTTGCCCATCTCTGAAAGGCAAGGGTATCTGCTTTTCTTGGAAGATGCCTAGGAAGATCAGCAGAATCTTAGGGTCTGGAAACTCCTGCAGTCATGAAAACCTTGAGTTTTCAGGGAAAAAGGGAAACTACTGGTAATTATTTCCTCCAATTGGGACAATCAACACTTGCAATAGGTGAAATTGGAGAGGCACTATTTGGCAGAAAAATGCTCTCCAAATGTGGTTGGCATAGAGTTTTCCTCTGAAAATCCTCTGCACCTGTTGTCTGAAAATAAGCCATTTCGAGGTGTTTCAAGTTCACCATCCAGAAATCAAGATATGCATGTATTCTCTTTGAAAAACTCACGTTTGTGTGCAGATGGATTTCAAGTAAGTGAAAGTAAGTCCCTCAGATATAATTGTTTAGTCAGGAAATTACTTTTCTTTTTTTAACTGCTTTTCTACTTTTAGAGTTTTTAGAGTTTTTTATGCCATTTGTTTTTCCAGCAAAAAATGTTTCCCTGTGTTGGCCTCTTCTTTTGTAACATGCATGATCTAGGAATGTCTATTACATGATATCTTTTGTGTGACTTTCTTATGGGGCTGTCTGATACCATGGTTGTGGAAATTCAGGAAAGGCTGGCGTTGGTTACTGACCCAAGTAACAGAGTCATCCAGTTTTACAGACATTCATTTTCAATCACACATCTCAGCTGCACAATCAAAATAAGGGCTTGTGCAAACACAAACAGGGGCATAGTTTCTGTCCTGAAGCATTTGCACACTGAAAAACATTTAAGAAAATCTAAAAAAAGCATCATGAGCTAGATATGATAATAGAAAGCTCTACAGCAGTCTTTTTGGGTTCTGTAGTAAAAGTACCCTTGGGAACTGTTTGGGTGTGGATTCAAATGTTGCAACTTAGGCCCAATTTTCTTAAAAATATAAAAGCGTGACTCAAGGAATTGGTTGAGTCGAAAAACTTGAGGAGTGCAAGCTGGAGATGCTACTGCTCAAGTGTGATAGGGGCTACAGTGTGTGCTGGTGACTATTTTTAAAGATTTGCTCTGGTATTTCTCAAAAATTGTTTTCTGAGTCAAAGCTGGAGACACTGGTATCCGTTGTGGTATTTAGTAACTGTCTCTTTATTTGAAAGGTTCTTGTGCCAAAGAATCCTCTGCTAATGGGTAAGATGGTAGAAGTGAATATTTATGAAGCTGGGAAACATTTTATGAAGGGTCAGCCGGTGTCAGATGCCAGAGTTTACACTGCATCCATCACCAGACCGTTAGCAAAAGGAGAAGTTTCTGGTTTAACAGAGGTGAGTAAAAGACATTTTCTGCTTTACTACACTGGTAAAACAGCAACTGTTCAAGCGTAATGATTCCGTGCTATGTATCTGTTATCATTTTATAGTCTCCCTTTTATGTATGCATGAAGCTTTAATTTTTCCTGACAGATTGAAATCTGACTTTAAAAGCTGTTTTTGCTGGTGTCCCTGGCTTTTCTTTGCTGATTATAAAGGCAATAATACCCTTGTTTCTTGTTCCAGGGTGCATGATGAGGAAAGAGCTTACTAGAACTGGAAAGATTAAACACCAGTGATTATATAATTAAATTTTACTCAATTCTAGTTTAGTGGAAGGATTAATCTGTTTGTTTTAATTTACAAAGCTGTTTTTTAAAAATATGTATTGATTACAAGTCTGTTAAAAAAGGTCAAAATTGGGTCAGAGATTCAAATTAAATGATGAATAGAGGTACTGAATATTTTAAATATATTTTGGGAAAAGGGCAACATCTGATTTAGTCATATAAAGAAAATGAAACTCTCTTTAAAAGAGACCTGATCCTTATTTTAGACCTCAGTAGATATGGCTGTTTGCTAAGTATTCTCATACATTTCCTGGAGCTCTAGTTGTAAAAACTGATGGAGTGTGAAATGAAAATGTATATCACATTTCTAAGCACCATTTGATGTCCTTTCTCCAGCACTCTTGTTAGGATCTCCAAAAATATGTAGCAATAATTTAGCACATGAAAGAGGGATAATTAGCAGTTTATCAGCCACCTTCCTGCTTTTACAGTAAATTGTTGACAAGTATTAAAATATATATGCATTGTTGTTGAAGTTGTAAGTAATAGTATTTAAAAGAAATAATCAATGCACACCTTACATAACTAGTGTTAAGCTAAGATGAAGATCCTTGGTCTCTCAATAAACCTTGCTATGGCAACACAGAGCAACAATAGTGCACCTACTGAAGTGTGTTTGGCAGATCATGAAATTTGAGCACTATCACACTGCTAAACTCTCCTTTGAATACTGCCTGTGTGTATGTGTAGATGGGCCTCATAAGGAACTGTAAGAGGGAAAAACAGCCAAAACCTTAAAACTGTCTGGTTGGACTATGTAGCTGTTTAAACACAGCTCATTTTTTCATCAGAAATTTTTTTTTTTTTAATAATCTGCTGGAACACAACCAAGCCTGTCATTAAACTGAGTATGTGCTGCCAGGAGCTTGTAGCATGAGAATAAGCAAGCAGACGGTTGACTGAAATTCTGTATGTTAAAAATGAGAGATAAAACTATTAAAATGGAGGCTACTAATAATTTCCATAAGAACCCATTTAAATGTATAGACCTGCACATGCCCTTTGACTATGAATTCAGGTGAGTATTTATGAACAAGTACCTGGAGTTCCAAGTCAATGACAACAGCATGCAAATGACAAGGCAAATTGCTTTTCATGACTTTGTGGCTGCCAATGCTCCTTCAAGGCAGTATCTTATTTATGTTTGTTCCACTGAACATATTAAGAACTTCCACTTTATGGAAAAAAAGAGAATAGCAATACTTCAGTTAACGGTACATCTTTTGTACAGGGAAACTGCAGCTGAGGGCTTTTAATCACATTAGGCCAATGTGTAATAAATAGAACATGTGAGATTGTACTTTCAAAACAGTATATTTTATAAGGAAATTAATCATATGACCAAAAAAAAAGTTGTAAAAACTGAGAGCACCACAATGTGAGGATGTCAAAGCAAGCCACAAACCCATCCTAAGGAAGAAGAAACTTCTGTAAATGCTGTGATAAGTAGTAACTGCAATTATGTGCTCTCTTTCTCATCTGCTACATGTCCCTCAATATTTTTTTCTGACAAGTTCAGGGGGAGCACCACAAGAAATGTGGTGAGTTTGACAGAACAATTCTAGATCTGTTTCTTTACCCTGTTGGCTGCATGACTGGGGTGAGAAATTGGTCCAAAGAAATACATGAAGTAGGTCACCAACTGGAATCAACAGATCTGACTGTAAAAGGAGAATTCAATGTGTCACGCAAAGAGCAATGTACAGACTTCATAAAATGTCATTCATTGAAGCCAATAAGTATCAGTATTTATCAGGATATTTCTAGCGTATCATTTTATCATGCTTTTTCAAAATATGAAAAACACACCTAATACGTATATCCATTAATGTATTAATGATGGAGAATTTCTTAGCAGTTGTCATATTCTCATAAGAGAAAAAAAACATGATTAAGTAGATGGGATTAGAATATGGTCTTGACAATCAATAAGGTTAGGCTCTGTGACCAAAGTTGGGAGGAATGTCAGAGTCAGCGACTCAGGTTAAAAAGCTGTCAAAACAATCAGACTTACTGATTGTAGTGGACATAGTAAGTATTAAAATGCACAGGTGTTTGCCAGTTCTGTGTTTGTTTTTTTTGGTTTGCTTCAGCATGATTTTTTTTATTAAAACCTCTCTAAAGTGAATGATGTCTACATGTTGCACAATTTTACAGGAGGGCAAATACATTTGGAAATTTCAATTAACTTAGAAATTTAAATCTATCATAGATTTATTTGGGCTTAAAATGTGCTTTTGCTGATTCCATAATGGAACAATGTTTGAAAGTTATATGGCAGAGGATATATAGGTGGAAGTTGAAATCCATAAAGCATGAACACGTGTAAAGGCATTTTTGTATTTGGTTCTTGAGAATTTAACAGGATGTATGTGGAGTGGGCATTAAAAAGTATTGACAGTAACTGAGTTTCACAGGAAAACAAGATGTAGATGCTGCAGATGTGGTTTCCTTTCACTGGGGTAGGCTTGTAGTTGACAAAGCATTAAGAATGTACTTCAGCATTTTGAGATTCAGTAAAGCAGTATAGCATGTCTGTTATGTTCTTAAGCACTCTGGTAAACTCAGTTTTTGACATTTTGGAAGAGAGTCTGCAATACACATAATACAGAGTACATTGTCACTGGATGATAGTTTTGAAAAGTCAGCAGTGTGGGTCAATGGTCTGAATGTCATTTAATTTACAAATAACATTTTAATATTTCTGTTAATTTTATTTGGCCATGTTTTGGGATCTTGAGAGTTCCTCAGAAGCATAAAGAAAAATACCCAATAAAGACACCATGTTTACAAACAAACATTTGCCCAAATGTAATAATTTAAAAAAAAAAAATAAATCTGCAAGAATATGATCTCTTGTTAGAAATGGAAACAGGGTATGTTGTGTTGCTGTACTCCAAAAATAATTCTAGTTGTTTACATATTTTCTATGACTAGAGAAAAAAAATAATTGCAAGATGAGAAGAGACCAAGGGGGTGAGGGATAAAAATAAAAGGCTGGGTACCTGCCAGAATTGTAATGCGTTGCCAAAATCAAAGTCCTGTAAGTCTTTGGTGGGAAATTTTAATCAGATGGAAAATTAGGGCAATAAAAATAATTAACAGGGTATTTAATGATGTAGACATTATTATTTTGTATTCATAATTCCTGTTTCTGTAATGCATCTATGACTGACTTTCTATGACAGACTTTCTCTTCAAACAAATATAGGCAGGTCTTCCTCTCAGTTACCTGTTTTTCATTGTTTTATGTGGTAACATTCTCCATCTCCAACACTTTCCTTGTGAACAACTCCTGCTGGCAGTCCCCATTTGCAGTATCTCTTGTTGTGAGCCTGGGATCTTGGTGCACATCTCTGTGGCTCCCAGGCCATGGTAACATCCACAGTTGGCCCGTTAAGCTAATAGCTATTCAGGTCATTGAGATCTTCAGGGGAACTGAGGAGCATGCCACTGATTGTTTCAGTCAGCAAGCAATTGCTTGGGCAGTCTTCTTGTTCCTTTTTCTCTCCAACCTGCCTTCATTTTTTGCAGTAGGTTATTGTAGCATTGTACTTCTGGGTACTACTGAAGAAGCTTTATGTTCCTGGTCTCTTAGTTAGCCACAAGTATTTTCTAGCTACATTAGCACAAGATGACCTCTGTACATCACCCAACCTTTTTTCTGATGTTAGGAAAAAGGAAGGATGCATATATCAAACACTTCTTCATAGCCTGCCAGAAAGAAGAATCAACAAAGCATAGCTTAAAGGGAATACTCTGATCTCAGGTAGAAAGAGTGCTTCACTTGTGGGCAAAATAAAATGGAATAGAGGAAGAAAATATCTTCTGCTGGAAGAGAAATGAAAGAAATCATGTCAAAATTGAGATCTCTGTTGGAAACTTCCTTCAAGGATTTGGAAAGAAATGTGAAAGATATGCATGAAACTGAATTAATTATTAAGCACAGTTTTTACATACACTGGAGTTTCAAAGTGGTGGAAAACTTTGTTCCTGAACAGGAACTACAGATTAGGGGGAAAAGAGAATGAGAAAGGAAATTTTGGATCAAAAAGTGACATGAAGGTGTGAGGAGAGGAGTCTTGAATAAAATTACAGAAACTATAAAACATATGAGAAATGTGAATGAAAGATCAGAATTTCCAAAGATAGATAAAGTAAAACAAAATACACCTTTTACCTCTCTTGGAAGGCTATTTGCTAAGGGTTCTTTGTATCACAGTGTCCAAAAAGGGACAGTTTGAGAAATATGTAGGGAAGTTTCTGTTGAAGATAAATATACTAGCAAAAAAAAGGAACATTTTCTACATAAAATAGTTTTCAAGTAATACTTCATGAGAGTATGGTGTAATATTTGATACTTTTGCATTCTGTGCTCTTGCGTTCTTAGGAAAATAAGTTTTGTTGCCATGTTGCTCTTCCTCCCTCTTTCTCTGAAACAACTGACTGTAGTGTGAGGTATACCAATAGTTAGTGCTTTTGCATGTATTAATGTGTTTTATTTAATGTGTTAAGTCACCTTCCTTACCAGTTGTAAATGGAGGTCATATAAGATGCTGTTAAATCTTTCTTAAGTAATCGCTTCCTTTTATGTTATATTTGGTTATTTCAATGTCATCATGAAGATAAAATAAGAAAAGGGGAATTTCCTTTATAAGAGTGGAACTCTAAGTCATCTATGGATGTTTTTAAACAGGACCTTCAAAAGTCTTCTTTATCCCTGAAAGAGTGACAAATGTGTGATATGCTGTTCTTTAGATTCTGATTTTTGTGATCTACACTTTATCTGCTCACCATTAGCTTTGTTTGTTTGGGGATTTGAGCCGACTTTTAACTTTTCTTCTACTTGGAAGCCCAACATTTCTTAGCTTAGAACTGAAATTTCAGGATGGATTTTCTTATGGGAAAAATAAGTTTTTCTTCAGGGTTTAGCCAAGTCCTGGACTGGATCACCTGTAGTTCTTGGGGAATTTTAATTGTCCTTAGGAACATGAATAACAAATATCTGCTAGAAACATTTGAGATGTAGGCCAGCTGCCTTGGGTCATCGATGTGGGCTAGGTGACCTCTTACATGTATTTCCAGCTTTGTCTTCTGTAATTCTATGAACATTTCAATTTAGTCAAGAATTATTTGATGACTAGCAAACTAGAATACAAGGTTTTTCTGCATTGCATGGAAGGTTAAAATACATAGAGGTGATTTAAGGCAGCATACCCAAGAGCCATCGTAAGACCAAGTAGTTTTATCCTGAGGTCTTTAATTTAATGGGCATGTTGTTTTTCTGCTCATCCCTCAGCAAAGCTGAATTTCAACTGCATTGATCAAAACTCAGCTGAAACAACACCTGTTACATAGCCCCTTTTCAAACAAATGCTCCCTCAAGTCGCTTTCAGGTGAAAAGGTCTGAACTTCAGTTTATTTACTTTTCATTTCCTCAACGATGTTAGTTGGCTGAATGTCACTGTCTAATCGCTTCGAATTACGTAATTATGTTAATGCTGTGCAGTGCATGCAACAAATGGAAATAATAATGACTGGGATGATTCAATTACAAGTAATTTTTGGGAGAATGACAGAAATGTTCTATCCCTCCTGCCTCCAGAAGTAAAATTTCAAGTGCTAAAATATTTCTGCCATTTTTGTGTATAATTTCTAGTACTTGACCTGCAGATGCTTCACTGTAGGATAAGTGGGTGGGTTCTGCTCTCCCTTGGCAGAGGGACAAACTGGAAGTGTGTAGCCATGGTAATTTTAACTACTTGACACTCCCTGTAATATTTAGGAGTTCCCTTTAAAGTATTTTTTCTTTTCAATCAGAATGTTAACAAACATTCTCTTTGGCAGGAATCAAAAGACACTTGTTTTAAATAATGCTCTATTATTTAATGTATCAGGTTATTAATTCACTAAGTTTTAATTGGCTTTGGAGGGAGGGGGGAAAATGCAGCAGCCACACTTTGCACAATTTTTCTGCTGTTTTGGAGTTAATCTGTTTCTAACTCATTGTGCCAGAAAAAGTCATTATAGCTTTGACTTTCATGCTTCTCCAGCAGAGTTTAATACAAAAGAAGGTAAAGGATGTTCAGCCTATGTTTACATTGTATCTTTGCTTATCATATTTAGTCATCCTTTTTCTTTTTGTTACTACTCTTTAGATCATTAAAAAGCTCATGTAGGCAGCATTACTCTCTCCATTCCTTGCTTCTCTCTCCTTTCTCTGCAAGCAAACACACAGTCAGAGGCACAAGATATTTATGTCTTGTCAAATATTATTTTTATGCCTATTTCTCATCTATTTATGCTGTAATTGTAATAATCTTTCTACATGAATGTTTAAATGGGACAGCATGAAAAAGTCACATGGAGATCATGAGAGGAAAGAGGGGGTTTAGAGGAGTGATACAGCTTTCCCCATCACCAAATGAAAGGTCAGGAGGAGATTCATTTTATGCATACAAGATATTGGAATGTCAAACTTCTGCCTCTTGGAAAAACATTTGTTGCCAGAACTACTACTGAAGTAAGAGGGTTCATAAGCTTTGACACTATTATGAATATAAATGTTCAGAAGGTTTCTTTAGACTCTCAGTAGCCCCAAATGTAAAACTCTGCACTTCCCCTTGTTGAATTTCATCATGTTTCTCCCCGCCCAACTCTCCAACCTATCTAAGTCTCTCTGAATGGCAATATAGCTGTTCAGAAGGTTTCTTTAGACTCTCAGTAGATTAATGATTTTGTAATAATCTAAAAATCATCCTTTGTGCTCTTGTTGATTCCCTTCATGAAAATTTACTAACATAGATAGAAATTTTGCAAATAACATTTTTTGTTCTGATAAATCTTTTAAAAGAGTTGAGGTGTTCCAGTAATACCAGGATCAATTGAAAGTCATACTAGAATACTGAGATCCATTAATAATCATAGTTTCCCTCTCAGACTTTGATACTATTTGGATACAGTGACTTACATTTGTGGTTTTAATATTCTTGTCAGTAACACTACAGATTTTTTGCTGGTGTCAAGTGTAATAAGGTAAAAAAAAAGGGGGGGAAAGGTTTTTCAGTATGAGAAAGAAATCAATTTTTTAACCTTTTGTCAGTGTTAAATTACATTTTGTGTATGGGTATGTCTGCATATAAAAATTCAAAGGTAAATTTAGAGTGGCTGTGTTTTTACCTGAAATTAAATTACAGTTGAGTAGTAAGGATGAGGTTATTCTGTGGCTACATTGGAGAAAATGTATCTTAACGATTCCAAATGACATTCTTCAATGAAGTGGATATGAAATTCAGAGCCTTGAGGATATATATCCACCAAGGATATACTCCCAGCTACACTGGAATATCCAGTGAACTTACTGCATCCCTGTTTAATATATTTGAAAAACTGTATCCTTAAAAGACAGTCCACAGAAAGTTGTAATAGCTAAGCAAGCTTAGTAAGCTGGTGCTTCTTCAAGAGCTGCGTATCGTAACGTTGTGTTTATATGGGCTGTATTCCATATCAAATTTAACATTCACTCTCAATCCTTTGTCATGTAATCAGATCAAAGTCTTGTTCATGTCATTAGCCACTAAAGCACGTTGTTGCAGATTTACTGGACCAAACAGCAAGAGAAATAAACCCTTGCCCTCCTACTACAATCTCTCACCCAATTCAAGGTATTTTTTTTAGAAGAAGTCCTCTCAAGCTACAAGAGCAATAATAATCACTTTAAAAGTTTTGTTCTGCCCCTAAGAAACTTGGCTCATTGCCTGTAACACTGAAGGTTTTCATAAGACCTGACTTAAATTTATTTAACTTTTGGTTCAGTTCTTATCTGCAGCAAGTTCCAAAGCAAGCTGTTCCTCTAGGCTTCATAAAAGACCATTAAATAAAAGAAACATTTAGAAAAGTAACTAATTATTTAAGCACTTTAATCAAGCTGTTCAAAGACGGCTTTACCTGTGGTTAGTATAAAGTACACCTATCTTGATTACCTTCTTCTCGCTACTTCCCACTGGGTATTTAGATTACTTGAAGGATTCCCCCACCTCTGATTTATTATTTCAGATGTTAGGACCCTGCGTGTAGACAAAGAAGGGTTTTCTACTGACTTATTCCAGGAAAAAAAACTCTTTCCAGCTAGAATCTGGGAAGTGTGACTGGATTTGATATAATTGTCTAAGCTGGCACTGGGAAGGAGGGATATTGCACTGAATTATCTAGTCAATGACAAGCACGAGAGGTTGTGGTAGCGGTGTGATATGGTTAGTTTAGATAGCCCAAATCTCATATACATTCCCACTAAAGTAAGATTAGCACTCTATCTGTTTGCATGGTCCTTTTGGTATTATGTCTTTCTTTTTCATTAGAACATATTCCAAAGTTTGTTCATCATTTTCACTGGGAGTTTGCTCCAAGCAGATTCTCAGGTGTGCATGTTTTGAGGTTCCAAAAGCATCAGAGGGCTTCCAGCACTGTTTTCCTGTGTTTGAAACTCAAGCCCACAGGATGTTAAAATGTTAGCATATTTACTTCAGTTTCTTTTACTGGAGTCAGAACCACAACCCAAGTTTAGAGTAATAATAAAATATGATCTTGGGAAATTTAGGGCATATTTCTTCCATCCTAGATTATATAAAAACATGAGCCTTCAGAATTACAGTGAGGTAAGATGTACTTCATAAGATATATGTTCTTCAGTTATGCTTCAGCTTTTAATTGTCAAGGTCACAAGCACTGGCATGATGTCATTTTTAATTAAGACACACAGGTGTAAAGTCAAAACTAAAGCTGAACTACATGACAGTCTAAGCCATTGAGATGTGCTAGAAATAATAGGGATTTTTTTCATGTAGTCTTCATTGTAGAGAACAGGCTGAAAAATAATTTCTAAAGTAAAAACCTTAATTTAAAAAAAATTCATTTATAAACATTTCTTAAAAAGAGTTGTGCATTTTTAGTTGGTTTAGGGGGTGGCAAGCACACCAGGTTAATTGAGAGCCTGAAGGCAGATCATGTTTGACCTATGTAGCTCAACATTCCATAAGAAAATAAGCCAGCTTCTGGCTCAGCATAAGTCAACAAATGCTATAATGAACATTGATGTTGCTGTGCTTCCGGTGTCTTCTTTATGATACTTTTAATTTTGCCTTTTTATCTGCCTTGGACCAGTAGAAACACTGTTTTGTGGAACATGGCCTGTAAAGAAGCCCTCTCCACAGATGCAGAAGCATCTGTTCCTTATACTAGTGCAGAAATGATCAATCTCCAGAAGAGTTCACCTGTCTCATTAATTACTAAGCAGTACTCTCTTTTCCGGTGGCTACCAGGTCAATGTCATACATCTCAGAGCCTGTGTTATATGTGGAGAAAGAAAGCTAGTAGCTAGTAATCTCATGATGAATTTATGTCTGGTTGTGTGATTGGCAAGGCATGGTAGTGCCTTGAATAAACTCGTATGGCATATCAAAAAGGATTGACCACCCATGTACTACAACATAAGATTGAAGTGTGAGTGATAAATAGCAAAAGGTATAAAACATGACTGGCTGGATGTCAAAAAAAAAAAAAAAAAGCCCCATGGAATTTATTTTTTCATTAGTCTCAGTATTACCATAGGGTCCTTGAAACAGTATTACATTAAAAAATTTATCCAGTAAATGTCTTAAATTTCAAACTTATGGATTCTTCTTCAAAGCCATGTATATGCTGAGGTAGAACTTTAACAAAGGCTCCATTTTGGTTTGGGGTGGCTTGGAAATTTTTGTGAAAATACTTTTGTTTGAACAAACTTGTAGGCAGTATATTTAAGCTCTTTTTGTCAAAACATCATAGAGCTACAAAAACTACCTGTGCATAATATTGACCAGATGGATTTCTGGTCCTCAAGAGAGGATCTTATTATCAGGACTAGAGGATTTTATTTTAAAACCTCATCCCTGTTTTGACATTACTTCATATGTGATCATATGTAAGTCATTTTAGTCAGTCTGACTGTGCTTTATCTTATCTGTATGGAATCTGTTTTGCAATTCTCACATACAAAATCTCTGATAAGTGCAGATAAGATAATTATAATACAAAAAGGATGCCTGTGAATATCTGCTTCTGACACAGATAGGTTTTTGTTCCCGAATACAAGAACTTTAATTTGCTAAAGTAATGGAAGTAGTGCTTAGAGTGCTTTTTCTTTTTCAACTATTCAACATGTATCTCTGTCCAAAGTAACATGAGTTCATTATTTTTTCAGTGAGGAGCACTTAAAATTCTGTAGCATCATCAGATTTTGTCACAGCACCACAGGGAAAAAGCCAGATGCATAGCTCTTAGTAGCTGGAAAGGAATGAACTAGAGTTATGCTTGGGAGAGTGTCTTACATGATAAAAAAACCTGTTGCTGTGCTGTTAAAATAATCTTTAGTATAGAGACATGAAGCAATTTAAAATCTAAATCCATCAATTCGTTAAAAGACTAGGTTAGGTCCCACAGTCAACATCCTGTGGGCTTGCACATCTCAACCCTACAGGCACGTTGTACGTGTTTGCCGTTTTCAGGTTGTCTTCTGTTTTATTTGTGTTTATCTCAGATTTTCTTAATGTCTTTTCCTGAAAACAGTGTAATTTAGTAATACCTAAAAAACAACAAAGCAAGCTGTATCAAAATATTACAGGTTGTGTTGTACGGACCAGTGTCTTTTCTAAGTAAAGTCTTAACAGTGGAATGACACTGAAGGTCTATAATATGTGATAAGAAATTAAGAATAGTATTTCTCGTGTACATGTGCACAAATTATTTGGAGTGCAAGGTACTCTGAATTAAGGGAATTCTAGATTTTAAGTTGCTCTTTTACATGTAAACGCCAACTATGTTACATTTCAGTCTTGGGTTATATGCTTACATACTGTTTTCACGTGCACACACATACAGATTTGTTTCCTTTTGTGAACAGAACTGAGATTATTTATTTAATAATATGTTGTTAGATACTTTTCATTATTCATTGTGTAATAGTGTTATTTGCTACATCCTCTTTCAACCTCACTCTCAAGGAAGCTATTAATTTTTTTCTTACCTTTCCTGTGACAACCATCACTAAATTTCTGACTGCTTCAGAAATAAAAATAAGTTTATTTTTACATTATCCTCCTGAAACCCAGCTTTTATATTCCCATTTGTCTTCTCACAGATGAAGATAATGCAGATATTCAAAGTGTCCATTAGAACAGCAGTGTAGTGAGTAAATTTGATGGTGGTCAGCTCAAAATGCTTGGAACTAGAAATGTAGAAATTACTACAATTTTGAGCATATGTTGAACCAATTGCAGCAGTGACTCTTCAGCATTTAAGAGAAATTAACTCCAGGAGATGAAATCTCAGAGACAAAGAGGAAACCAATACTTGATACTTCATGCTTACTTCCAGAGGAACTGGTTTTCTCCTCATGAGCTAATCCTAGAAATTATTGGTTATAAGCTGATAGAGCATACCATGTAAAACCAGTGTGAGAGAAGACTGAGGTCCAGTGGATTCACAGGAGGCTCTCAGCTGAGGTACAAATTGCCAGTTATTTGAGCATGATAGGGCACAAGTTGGTGCTTATGCACATCAGTCCTTTACAGATACAGAAGTGGGTTGTCTAGCTGGACCACCCTTTGAACGATACAAATGCTCTCCTGAGGGGAGATATTCGTTCCAGCCTGTAGATTGGATACTTACTGTTCTTTGATGTCTTAGACAGAGTGCCAAGGTGCTATCATGATTATCTAGCATAAAATACACAGCAAGCCAAGAAAGGTTTTTCTCATGTAATCTTTTTTTGTGGAGAAGGGCTGACGAATCGTTTGTAGAGACTGGGAATACAGAGATTGTGTTAGAGCAGTTAGGCTTGCTAAACACAGAAAGTAACCATTGTTTGAAGTTTCCATGAGAGAGTCCTCCATTAACTGCAGCTGAACTTGACTGAGTGTGAAATTAAAAAGAAGACTCAGATTTCAAGACACTCCCATGGGTGCTCAGAAGTGTGGTAACTGGCACAGTGGGAGACTTTGTAAAACAACTAAGGATACTTAAGTGAAAGAGGCCATGACAATATGAAAAGGAAACCTTTGTGTTATCACTGAACCCATAAAGTTGGTCAAGATAAGTCACACTTTATTAACTGTTAAATGTCAGGCTTATGTGAAATGCTCTTTTTTGCCCATATCTGATTCCAGCTGTGCTTGGTGAGCATCTACAGTCTCAGGAACTGGACAGAAAAGTCTGTGAAAATGAATGTAAGTGAAATTGTCAGGAGACTGCATCTTAGGGCCTTGCCTAGCTTTAATAAATTGTATTTGAAACTTAAACTTGACAAAGTTAAAAGGTTTTAGGGGCTTTTTATGACAACTGGAATCTAAGCTAGGAACTGTAGAGACCTGATTGCTGGCTTGTGTTATGGCACTGGAGACACTTCAGTTGTCTTTGTTTCTCTACCTGTAAAATGATGGAGGCATATAAATCCCAGAGCTACCTACGGGAATGGAATTTCAAACCCTGGAAACTAGTATCATTCCTAAATGTTAACAGCATTCATCTTATAGCATATTTATTATCTGTGAGGTTGGAATGTAAGAAGGGCTATATCCTTTGTCCCTGATTGCCTTATAATACAATGTTGAAGTCACTTGGGAACTTTCCATTTGTAATGCTCTGTTCTGTAGGAATAAATGAAAACACCATAAATTCAGGACTGTGACATAGTCTAAGATTAAGGAGGAGGCTTTAGCCAAGATTATGTACATCTATCAGTTTATTCTAGTTTTCTCCATTTGAAAGATCTTCAAAGCTTTTCTTGATTTTGAGAGAGAATGTCCCTTGAGATATTTCTTGGATATTTATCATGATGTTCTTTGCGAATAACAATGGTTAGAAAGGCTTTTAGTATTTTATGCCAACTGGGAGTATAGAATCTCTCTTGAAGATAAGTGTTTTAATATATACTCAGGGAGTTCAATTTGAAGTAAAAGCTGTATTACTCATTTCACTGCTGATAGGTAGGTGAGTATCATTCAGTTATATTGGTGATTCTTGTGGTATTAATATATGTTTTCAGATCTAGCTATTCATTTCACTGAGGTATGCTTTCTAATGGAAATGTTTTGTGTCTTTGCCTGTAGCTACTGTTGACCTCTATATAATTGTCATTGTCATTTCAAGATGTAAAAGGAAAGGAAAAAGCTGCTGGTCTCTGAGGGCTTGTGCTGTAAAAAAGTATATCTTATTTCATTTAATAATCTCATTTCTAGAAAAGTCTTTCAGCATTCACATACTCTTAGGTCTTTATCATTCCTTCATCATCCAACAAAATAAACTAGTAAAATTGTTGTATTGTAAACACAACTTTAAAATACTTATTTTAAAAAAACCCAAACAAAACAACAACAAAAAATCACTATGACCCTTTTAAAGAAGGAGAAAGCTGGAATCCTGTGGAAAGATATCTACAAAGACAGGCCAGAGTATGCACACTGAAAAATGATATCTAGTGTTATTAGAAGTAAATGTTCATCCTGTAATTCACTGTAATGTGTTTTCAAAGCCATGAAGCCTGTGCTGGAGATCTCTAGGAAACAGATTTGTCTGTTAGCCAAGTAATTACCAGATAAGTGCCCAGAGCAAGCACCTGCCATCCCCTTCATAAAACTGTGCTGTGCACAGGGAAATAAATAGTGACAGATCCCCATCCTGAATTTATCCACATTGTACTGCCAGGTTCATTCTTCATTTCAAGTCATTGCTTCGACAGCTGTGACTTTTGAATCATACACTTTTTCCTTTTAGAAGATCCCTCACTTCTCTTGTATTTGCAAGTGCTAACTGGAATGTTGGTTTGCACGCCACTTATTTCCAGCATGGTGATTGACACCCCACCCACCTTATTAAAAGGAAAAAAAAAAAAAAAGAGGCAGCTTAGAATCCAAACATCACACTGACTGTTTTTCAGAGTGTTGCTTCTGACCTTGAATGACAGGTTATTTTGACAATTTGTTATTTGAAACTAAGTCACTAAGTTTAATAACAGCGCAAAATATATGTAAAATAAGAGTCAACTCCTGGCTGGAAGCATTTATAAGGAGATATAAAGAAACAAGCTAAAACAAGTTAGTGTAATGGAAAGCAGCACAACACTGCATTTTAAGCATTTTGGAGGTGTTTTTTTTTTGCTTGAGATTTGCTTGTTTGTTCCCCTGATTTTTGTTTATTTTGTTAGTTGATCTTTTTGGTTTTTTTCCCTCCTCCTCAAAGTGTACATCAAAAAGGGAGTCATTTAATAAGCCCCAGTTACTCAGCCTTCTGTCTCACTTTTAACTGCATTATGAATTTTGAGAGCTAATTGAGGGAATAGTCCTATAGACTATTTGGAGGAGGAAGAAGTAGGTGGGCAAGGGCCTACCCATAGGCAGGAACATGGAAGAGAGCAGAGAGGTGTCTGCCAACAAAAACACCAGTGAAGGCTTACAGTAATGGTGGGAAGTTCAGATACAGTAACTTACAAAGAGATAAGTGGCATTTACACTCTTGCATCAGAATATTGAAGTTTGAATTTAATGTTAAGATAGTTGAGAAGAAGGTTCCAGAGGTGGATCTGTGTGACATGGACAGCAAGTCCTGATAGGGCATGTGTCGCCAGCTGTTTATCACAGGCATGTCACTCCAAATTTGTGTTCCTATTGTCATCTCTGCTTTTGTTTTTTTAGGGGAGACCATACAGTTAAGTGATGCAGCAGAGAAATGGGGAGAAGTCGAAGGAAAAGAGGACAGACAGGAGGAGATTGTAGTAATCAAGTAATCAAGGTGTGAGGTAGTCAAGTAATGGGAAGTGTGTTTTTTTTTAACTGATGGAAGAAAACAGACAGATCCTGTAGGTTTTACTGGGAAAGAAGAAAGATTTTGTTAACTTGTTCTGTAGGTCAGGAGTAAGCCCTAGTTAAAGATGATCTCCATAAGGGATGACAAACCTGGAAGAAACTGTCAGATTTTATGCACTCGAGTTTAAGGTCAATCAATCTTTATATCCTCCCATTATTAATTGTGGTTTATGTTTGTGTTTGACCATGGTCCAGCTGCTAGGAGCATTGCTTACCTGACTTGATTGGGTCATGTGTAGTGATCACATAAATTAGGATTTGGTAACTGGAACGAGTTCAGCATAGGGTCAGGGAGCTGGTCAGAGAGAGGAGTACCTGGCTTGTTCAAGGCCTGGAGAAGAGGTGGCTTCGGGAGACCCTGACAGAAGCCCTCCCAGTGTCTATGAAAAGGTTATGGAGAAGACTGAAACAAGTGCTTTACAGTGGTGCATGTGGGATTGCAAGAGACATTAGGCATAAATTGAAATGAGAGGTTTAGACTGGACATGGAGAGAAACATTTTCCCCATGAAGACAGTGAAGCAAAGGCCCAGAGAGGCGGTGTAGTCTTCATCCTTAGAGGTTTTCAAAGCCCAACTTATTAAAAATCTCTGAGCAAACCAGGCCATAGCTGACCTTTCTCAGAGCAGGAGGAGGGATCAGATGCAGTCTGAATTATCCTAGGATCCGAAGACAGACAGTAAGACAGTTTTAGTGACTGCAGCTATTTGCAAGATGCTTTGATTAATTTATTTCCATGCAGTAACTTCGGTGGTGATGATTTGGGGTTAATGGATTAAGAATCCTAATTATTGCTAAGACTCTGACCATTTACTGATAAATTAATAATAAGTCTTTATTTATCCTTCAGCTCAGTTCTTCCCCTCGCTGACATACTGAAGCATAAAATCATGCATCACACACATACACAAACACACATATATATGCACACACAAAGAAGAACAAATATGAAATTCCTTTGCAAAAGTGCCTGGCTGCTTTATTTTTTCGAGGTTTCTTCAAATGGGTAATTCAAATGGGTAAATTCCATGGGTATTTGGAATCAGTGAGTTCCTAGGAATGATAACATCTGACACAAGCATGCTTGTAGACAGCATTTTCCCTTAGCAACATAGTGCTGTGTGCCTTCATTGGAATATATGGTGGCAGGGATGCTTCTTATGGGAATTATCATGCTAAACCCATTAGAAAAAATTTTCTTATGCCATTTATTTTCTACTTTAAGATCAACATTCCACATTTGCAGAAGGCTGGTAAAATTTTATAAGTAATAAATCAAAGGAGCTCTCTTAATACCTAGAGAACTAAATGTGTCTTCCGGATCTATTCAATAAAATTAATTTACGTATTTTTTTGGATGTGTAATCTATGTGACCTTCAATAACTGTTTGTTTTTTAAATCTGAAAAATGCCTCCAAAGTGGAACAGCCCAGAGTTTCAAACTGCACAGTAGGATATGTAATGCATATTTTAACATATTTTCTTTTAATTTGTCACACAGATTTGCTGTGCATGCTTATATAAAAGTGTGTTTTTAAAGGCAGTAGTACAAGTGTATAAGATGTATTTGGTTGGGCTAAAAAATTCGGAAGTCTAATTTATCTTGAGATATGTTCAGTCAAGTAGTTTTTCACAGCAGTTAGCTAACACTTCAAGCTCTAACAGTGCCCCTGAGCCATAAAAGAAATTTGCATGTAAGAAATGTTTTGAATCTATTAAAACCTCAGCTCAGAGCTAAAGAGTTTCTCTCATGTCTTTGTTGACTAACATGAAGTGAGATCTTATAAAAAGCTAGGCTGTGATCGACAGATGCCAAAGCTTAGGTTTTGATGTGATTATATATTTCTTTCATGCACGGCAGTTTAAGTCTGGGACTGGAGCTTCAGAAAGACAGCAATCAATAGGTCTGTGCAGGAGTACACAAAATACATTACTCCTGGCAGTTGTCAAGGCAGAATTATTTAAAAAATAATCTGAAATGCATTTGATCATACACTAGAAGGTTTAATAATTTATATTACACCTTATTAGCAAAGTCTTGTGTTTATTTTGTGGCTGCCAAAACAAGATGAAAGGCTGCCTCCATGGAAATAAAAGATGCTTAGCTCCAAGTGTCTGTCTTTGCATTTCAGTTTGATAATTTCACTTCCTCCCCTCATTTTGATTAATAGTATGTAGGTTTAAATCTTATAGTACCTTTTCCTTCATTGCAGTCCTTTCTAGTCAGACCAATGCTCCTTAATTAAAAAAAAATTCTACCAAAGGGTTTATGCCTATCAAAACTTCAGTTAGTATAAACACTTATTTTTGGAAATTTTTTAACCATAGGATTTTCTCCAAGTACCTTTTTGGTAAAAGAGGCCTCAAATTTAGTTCTAAAGTCCACTAAAATGAATAATTATGCTAATCTTCCTGAGTCTTGCAGCTACAACAGTGTGATTTCTGAGTTCAGCTTAAGAAAATGGCAACTTTGACCAGTGCTTGTTTATAGTAAATATCACCAGTTATATCAGTTCATAATATTACAGAAATACCTTTAAGGTTTCATTCAAAAGCCAATGCATTGCAAATATTTTATCTAGAGATACAAATAAGGACCTTTCAGAATTAATACTAATGTAAAGTGAGAGCACAGGGAGTTGACAAATGAGATCTTTACCTCCACCCAGAATTTTTACACCAAAGGTGCATAAAGAGGCAGTAATAAACTTGGTTTTCTGTGGAGAACTCCCCTCCTCACAAAACATTAAATACTTTTTCTGCAGGTTTCTTGGATAGCTCCTCAAGGCAAAGTGTACAGGAGGATCCCGCAGTGTAGCACTACAGTATTGCAAACTCTAAAGCTCATGACAGCCCGAAGAAAGCTCTTGTAGTTTGTCTTGTTTATCCTAGAAGGCTTAGTTTTAGTTTCTGTAACTTCATCCTCTCCTCTCTTTCTCTGTCCATACATGCCCATACATACTGTATACATCACCTGAAAACTAGCTCCTCAAACAGAGCCTACAGAAGGACTATTTGCCCAAATAAAAAAATATATACATTGTTTTTCACTAGCACAGCTGGTAATCTGGTACTTTTATGTTAATAAGAACTGATGATATTCTAGGCAGGCACTGTTGTCCAGGTTGCAGTGCAGGCCACTCCACCCTTAGCTCAGGCTTAGGGGAGTGCAAGAACATGGTCAGCCTAGCAGAGCAATTCCTCTTCCCACTGAGAGTTTTGTGCTGTGCCTTGCAGAATTGCACAACAGACTTTTAGGAAGAACCATCTACCTGCAGGTGTCTCTGAGAGATTATCCTGTTTTTAAAAGCTGTTGTATGAATTGCAGGAGGGACAAAAAAACACTGCCATTTTCTAAAGGAGCAGGAACCAGATGTACCCATTTTTTACAAATGCATCCTCGGTGACAATAATTATGGAAATTTTCAAGGAAGACGATGATACTACTCATATGTCAGTGTTGCAAGGCAGAATTTTGGGACAAAGTAGAGAACAGGTCTTAAAAAACATGGATCAGTTTAACATATTCCTTAATTTTCTTGAAAGAGAATGTTCAGCAGAGAATGTGTATCTCTGAAGAGATATACTTTATCAAACAGAAATGGAGTAGTGTCTTAAGTGATAAGTTGTGAATTACATCTTAAAGAAAAGGGTCACTTTCATTTGCAAATTGTGATATATTGTCCCTGTAAGAACAGTTCAATCCCCAAGAAAATGTCTGAAGAATTCAGGATAGCAAGGTAATAGGAGTAGTATTTTCGTATTTTCGGATGCATCTTTTGAAAGAAAAACCATTGGCTTGAAGTATTTGACAGACACTTATATGATCTGAGGTACTGCAAAAATCTGAAAGTTTTGAGCAGTTTATAAAATGTGACTAGCAGTAGGAACAAATGCATCAGAGTTCGAAACAGAAGGAAAACAAAAGCCTAGTGAAATTGTGAGAACTGTACCTTCAACCCAGTTAACTTTAAATATTTGTAAAATACTGTAAGAGAAACTCTGATATACAGAAAGAAAATTGAAAATGGGTTCAATATATGTATGATAATCTAATTTATGGGAAATAGATGAAATAAGGAGCTCACAGCTTTTTAGGCTGACTTACTCAGATGGAATAGCACTGGGACAACTGGCCATTGGGCCAGTGGCATTCCCCACCATCAGAGCTTCTCAAACCTTGCTAAAATCTCTTTTGCCATTCTGTCCTACAAGCAGTATGCAGCACTACCTAATGCATATGCATTGCATATCGCTGGAGAGGTTTAAGAAGACAAGATAGTAACCAAAAAAAACCCAACATCAAATTTATACCAACAAGATAAGACTGTTTGGTTTTGCGTTGGAAAATAGAAAAAACTGCAAAAGAGAAACGAGGTGCCAGTGAAATCACAACTGCACAGGAAAATGAATGCATGAAACACTGTTGAAAAAAGAATGCAGTGAAACACTGATGAAAAAAGCTCCTCAAAACTTCTTACAAGTTGAAACTTCTGCTTGGGTGTTCTGCTAGCTATCCCCAGGCTTGCAGAGACAGGTTGATAGGAACTGAGGCTGACCGTGAAAAGAAGCATTGAGGAGAAAGTTGCAAAGTCACTGATGAGGTACTGGCCCTTTGTTTTCTAAGGGACAGCATCTGTTCTAGTGCAAGAACCTCACTGATTATCAAGCTGTGTAGAAATATTTAATAAGGAGCTGGGAGCCTGATTGCAGTCAGCCAGATTTTCAGTCATTAATTGGTGAAAATTTGATATCAGAAGAAATCAGGTTTTGGTTTAATTGATATTTTTACAGCCTTATCCATTCTTTTAAATGGCCTCAGCCTTAGTGTAAACATATGAACAATACATATAAAAACAGGTAAAGACCATAAATTATGCACCTCAGATTGGTAGATATTTGTGAGACCTGCAAATAGAAGAAAGGCTTTATGAATGTCTAGAAAGAAGAAATTGAGTTTTGATTAATATATTAACAAACCCTTAATAATGTATGGTTTCCACTTTATTCTGTAGGCAAAGTTTCATCTTCTTTGATGATTTGGGGATAAAATAGCTGTGGCCAGTTATTAAAATTTTGGGTGCTGTAGGAGTTTATTGTAATTAATAACAATATGAAGCAGTTTCATCGTTTGAAACTAAATTATTCTGTGCCATATAGACTGAAGACCTGGAGCAGTGTTGTTACTGTGCCTTGCACTGTGGAGAACAACACCCCAGTTTGCTTACTGTTTCCTTTTCCTCTGTTGAGCCAGTAGATGTTCTTCTAGGTATAGGATATATAGAGGTCCTCCTCATTCCATAGGTTACTTACTAAGCAACTTTACCTGTGTGAATTCTGATCTAAATCAATAATGCTGCAGATGTTAGAATAGCATTTAATGCCAGGCTGTCAGGTGCCCCTTTGATGCTTACTTACCTAACCAGTAGTAGTCGTCTTTTTTACAGTTACTATAGTGGAGCTGATTCCTGAAATGGAGAACAGGAGGCAGTTACAGACAGTTTGAGTGGTGCTGTCACACTTTTATGGGCAGGCACCTTTCTTGGAGCTTTGATATTTCTTCGAGTTGGCCCAAAAATATATTTGGTAGAGGAGGGAGTGGAACATCTTGTGTATTTTCATGTGACCGAGTTTTAGCTGCTCGGAAATAAAAGATTATCCTTTGCAATTTCTGTGTCCCTCACTTGTTTCATATGAACTGTGAAGAGAAAAAAAAATAATATGGATTAGTCCAAAACCTTTTTTAACTGAAAAATTTCAAACCAATTAAAAAATCAAGCCAGGTTCAGTTGAATTCTTAAGAGATTGTTGAAATAGAACAAAAAAAGAATTTATGAACAGAAATACTGCATCTTATGTTGCAAGATCATTACACCATTGTTTAATTACACCTTTACACATGCCTCTTGCAAATGTCATTAGAGTACAGTTTTAATAGATGTTTTACTTTTGAGTATCTACAATGCTAGTGTGCTGAACTGGACAAGGTTGCAAGAGAGAAGAGTTTCTTTATCTTTCCACTTCGAATTTCAGCTGAAACAGTAACTCAACATCTGCAACTCTGTGCTGCAGTTAGAAGTCCCTGTATTCTGGGGCATCTTGGTGCTTGAAGTCAGGTTGAGAATGATAATGGCAGGCACAGCGGGGAACTCCAATTCGATATACTGAATGAGGTGAGTGTTTTAGCACAGCTGCCTCCTGAGGGTCGATGGAAAGGAAGAGCCCGGTGGGAGCATTTTCAAGCACCACTGAGCTGGCACGCCAGGAGGCCGTGATTGACTTTAGAAGAGCCCTGCTGTGCAAAGGATTGTTGTGTTGTGGTCCCTTTTGTCACTGGTTAGACCTTTCTTTTGAAGAAGCCCAAAATGGGGGAGTAGTGAGCTAGCAGCAAAGCAAACAAAAAATAATCATCAAACAACTGTCTTTGATGACACTGAGGTCTGGACACTTGTTTCTGTTGCTAACAGCTTTGTTGATTTGGCAGTTAATTTCATGAGCAAGATTGACTTTGTATGGCATTGGTAAGATTTCTGTATGAAAAACTGATGACCTGATTATGATTATGCAGTGCAGGTTGAATTGTGGTTTGTCTTGAAAAGGGTTATTATTCTGAACCTCAATATAAAGCGATTCTATTTGTGTTTGGTATGTACCATCAGAAACACATAGCACAGTTTCAATCTTAGTATGTATATTTCTTCACAGGAGTTCAGACAAGCACCACAGAAAGGCACAAACTGGAAAGCACACCCTTCTGCTGAGATCCCAGTGAAAACACCACTCAGCTCTTGGATGCCTTTGCAGCTCCCATGGCAACAAGGAGGTGGACTGAAGATCCTGTCTGTCAGCTTGGCTCTGCTGGCAGTTCTTGTTATGTTTTACTACGGAGGAATGAAAACAGAACTGTGAACTGAATGAGACTTTTATGAAAACAATGAAAATGCTGTTTAAAAATCTTCAAAGGACATACTTTAACAAAAAAATAAAAAAATAAAAAAGCTAATGTAAATTGGGCAATAATTTGTACTCACCCTATGCCTTTCCTGTCATTCACAGGGAAGAATGTTAATAAGCTCTGAGGAGACCTATCTTGCAAAAACGTGAGGCCTTTGGTTGGCAAAACAGTTTATTGCATCTTTCCTCTTCTTTTTTTCTAAAATGGTGCAATGTTTGCATTTCTTCCTTGTTTCAAACTACCATAGCAGGTAAAACTGCATGCTGGAAACTCATGAATTTTGTAATAAATCCTTCTGTTGAATGATGTTGGTAATCTTTTATGGTCAGAACATTTGAAGCTTTCTTCAAGATTTTGCTTAATGCAGTGTGATGGTTTGATATGTGTCTTTAAATCAAGCACTGCTGGGCCATTAAAGTTGGTCATTTGTTGCTATTGATTTTGCTGTCATGTCTGAAAGAATCTTTGGCCTGCCATCTTGCCTCTGCCAACTTCACAGTGAGTTACTAGGATTTTTAATACAACAATAATTATTTTTTACATAGAAATAGTTTTAAAGATCTTGGGGTTTGGTCATTGAATGGGAAGATGGAGTAGAGCTCTGTTAAAAGATGGATTTAACATGGTTTCTTTAGATTTAGCATAATGCTCAGAGAACAAATGTGAATCTTCTGTGAGCTGTGCGCTGGATCGTACTGTGTGTAAGACAATATGACTGTGGTAGTGGGGAGGATACATTTTGCACACTGTGAATTTCTAATTACTGTCTTCAAGGCATTTTTGTGATGACAGCATCTCCACACATCTTCAGATTGTGCTGGTCAATCAGGGACTGGACTCCGTGCCCAGTTCTGCCAGCACCCAACTGCATGATATTATGTGTTTGTTCGTTCATGCCTTGCCACCTGTCTGGATCTTCATCCAAACTTCCACTTGCAAAGTCTGTTCAAAAACTTCATAACAAGAACTGTGGGTTTTTTTTCAGTATGTTTGTGTTGTACCCTGCACAGACAGAGCTGAGCTGCCTATGTGGCTGTTGTGGTTTAACCCCAGTAGGCAGCTAACACGGAGACACTCGTTCACTCCTCCACAGTGAGATGGGGGTGAGAATCAGAAAGGTAGAAGTGAGAAAAGTTGTGGGTAGAGATAAAGACAGGTAGTGCAAAAGCTGCTCATACAAGCAAATCAAAACAAGGAATTAATTTAGTACTTACCTTGGGCAGGCAGGTGTTTTCAGCTATCCCCAGAAAAGCAGAGCTTTCATGTCTAACAGTCACTTGGGAAGAAAAACACCATCACTCCAAATGTCCCACACACACCTTCTTCCTCTTTCCCAGCAGCTTTTATTGGTGAGCACAAAGCCATAGGGCAGGGAATGTCTGCATGGCCACTTTGGGTCAGCTGTCACACTGTGTTCCCTCCCAACCTCTTGTGCACCCCCCCAGCCTACCTGCTGACGAGGCAATGTGAGAAAAAGAAGAGGCCTTGGGGCTGTGCGGGCACTGCTCAGCAACAGATGAAACATCTCCCTGTTGTCAACACTGGCTTGGCCACAAATCCCAAACACAGCCCCAGCCTAGCTATGAGAAGGAAAATTACCACTACCCCAGCCAAAGCCAGTACTGTGGCTCTACAGTCCAAATGAGTAAAGGATGCTATGTATTTTATAAACTGAGAATTCCTACGAGTCACAGACAATTAATCAGGAAGTTCCACCATGCTGCTTTCAGTACAGCTTTTAAATTATAACAACAAATGTAACTGCCTTTAGGAAATTAGGTGTGTAATGACTTGAATTTTGTATTCCTGATTGCAGCCACTGAAGGTCATGAGCCAATACTCAAAATGCATGAGATATTTTTAAAAAAAACTCTGCTCTTGATTTGCTTCTGCTTGTTTTTTTCAGACTTTTTTTTCTAAACCAGGAATATGTAACAAAAATAGTATACATCTGAAACATCTGAACAATTAAACAGAAAACATCTGAAATATTCAAAAAAACCAAAAAAACAACAAAGAAACACTTTCAGGAAAGTGTCATAAATCACAAGATTCTCAGGAAAACTATGAGTTGACAAAATCATTTTATGTGAGCCAAATTTTTGCATTTGATGGGAATAAACTAGGTAGATATGCTTGCCTCTAGCACTCTCTCTGTCAGCTACTCTAGCTTATCTAATCATAGCAATTACAGACTCATTGCATCAGCTGTTACAGAGATTTACAAAGCTTGTGCTTTAGGTTTTGTGCATTGTTGGCTTTAATGGGACCAGCCTATTTTCTTAGAAATAATGCAATATTCAGAAAGAGAGTGAAGAAGAATTTGTAAATGACATTGCCTACAGATACAGTATATTCTTAAGCTTTAGCTTTAACCTGATAAGCAGGAAGTGTTGTTCATCGAGTATTTTATTCTCTTCCTTTTTGACACTGTATTGTAGAACTGCAGAGTGTTGGTAATTTGTTCCTTTTTTTTTTTTACAACTAAAGCTTTCAAAGCCCACAAAGCTGAACAAGTCAGTTCTGGTCAAACAGCTCATCTGGACCTTCAGGCAAAACCTAAACTG
Organism: Chaetura pelagica; assembly: GCF_000747805.2. Classification (NCBI taxonomy): domain Eukaryota; kingdom Metazoa; phylum Chordata; class Aves; order Apodiformes; family Apodidae; genus Chaetura; species Chaetura pelagica. Next base: position 584,039 of record NW_009954492.1, read on the forward strand.
CAGGCTGCTTGAGGCTGCTGGTAAATGCTGCAGGGAAACCTCACTGAGTGTAGAGTGAGCTATAGAAGTGTATCTTTTCCATGGAAAAGGTTGACCTGAGCACATTTGATCTGTTCCCGTTTGGCTCCCTGAATGCTTCTGAGTGCCGTGCCAGGTGGTGTTTTTCATTTTCACATTGGCATTATGGTTGAGGCCTACATCCACCAAGTGTGCTCTCTTCACAAGCCGTCAGGGTGGGTGAGCAGTCTGCTGCACTCCGAGTTAATGAGGTCATTGCAGAGGAAGTTTCCCCACAGTAAATTGATCTCACTCTTACACGTGGGTGAACACACTCATCACCAGAGAATGTGTCTGCTAATAAGCAATCTACATTCAATGCCTTATTTTTAAAAGCAAAGAAAAATCTGATTTCTTTTTGGTACCAAGGAAGCCTCAACTATTTTTCTTGAATGTCTGTGGTGGCACTGAGTTCTGTTCAGCTGTTTTCAGTGAGGAATCTTGCAAACCGCAAGACTAGAATAACAGAGATATCTTAAATCTCTTCTGAACAATATAAAGTATCTATTTTTAAGTCCTATTTCTATGTGTTCTGGATGCTGGAGAACTTTGTCATTTAATCTTTTCATTGTAACCTCCTAATGGTATACCTTTTCAGAAAAAGAAGGTGAAATTAAAAATATGGTCTGTGTAGAGCTTGCTCTGTAAAGTAGGAGAGAGAAAGGAGAAGGTACCTTTTGAGGAGAGTTCATCCACCTCTATCACATCATTGTCTGCACATCCCTGAACATCTGACAGCTTCTGTTAATTTAGTTTCACTCCCTGGTTCAACTTCCCATATGGAAAGCTGGAGTGATTTTTCAATAACAGCAAGTAATATCTGAAGTGGCAGCAACTGGCAACTCTGACATTGAGCTTGACTGTGGCCATTACCCAGAATCCTCCTGCTCTTCTTGAGAAGCAATTACAATTTCACAGGTTGGAATTAAAATTCCCTGCGGTATGCAATGGAGTAACTGAAACTGTCAGAGTGATTTCAAGCTGCTAATCTCTCGCTGCTTGAAGAGTGAAAATAGAGCCCCTCTTAACCAGGCACAGATCTGACAACTTAAAAACTCCAGCCTTCCACTACATTTAAATACATATGGAGACTGGCTTGATCTGCTTACAGAGGATATCTGTAAAGATGTTATGTCTATGAACATTTGTGTGTTATTAACAAGTCTATCTTTTTTAACTTTAAGATACGTGTTAACTTCAGGGACTAAGGCAAATATGAAAGAAGTCTTATGCAAGAGCTCTGAGAATATGAAGAAATGAGTAGGCATGTGCCTGTTTGTGTGAGGCTTATCAAAATGGTTATTTATGTATTTTTGAACATGTAGTATTTTTTGCTGGTGAAGTTACTTGCAACTTTCCCAAATTTTATTTTCACTTATTTATACCCCAGACTTCAAGTGCACTGTGTGTGATTGTACAGATAGAAACAAAGAGCATTTAGAAATCAAAAACAGAGGGGAAAAAAAAGAGAGGTTGTGCAAACAAAAAAATTATTAGTGCAAAAGCTACAAAGCAGGTTTGAACAGGAGGTACAGCCCATGGATTTAGGGACTGGCTGCAAAACAACATTTGGCTTGCTCAAAGTCAGGGTTCATCCACTTGTTAATTAAATAAGAATGATTGCTGGAAAGTATTTCTGCAAGTATCATTAAATGTCTTTTAGTTGTATATTTCATTTGTGCATGCACTTAACATTGATGTGAATGCTTTTTCTGTAAATGAAGATTTTTCAATGTCTGGTGGAGGGAAGATGAATTATGAATGGTCCTATTTTAATTTTAAACCCAATCGATGTGAAAAAATATATATATATGAAAAAAATAATCATGTGCCTACACCTTCTGGTATTCCAAAGTCTGTTAAGTCCCACTTGGGAAGCTGTGGTCATGGATTTGGATCCTTTAAGCTCAGATCTTGTGCTGTATAGTGACAAGCTGGGTGTTTGAAAAGCCAAGGAAGTGCCTGTGTTCTAGTCAAAATGCTAGTCAAGCTGATGGTAAAACAGATCCTCAGATCCATTTGTTTCTCTGTTCTACACCTCTCTCATGCCTTTTCACCATCTGTGCACAGGCTTCTCTCCATTCTCTACTTCACCTCATTCAAATCTCCTTTATCCATGTTAGCAGTTAAAAGAAAAGAAGGTAAAAAAGAGGAAGATACGGGTATGTGATGAAGGTGATGGGATGATCAAAGAGCACAAGAAAGTCTTGTGCAGCAATATGAGAGCTACATCATCCCTTGAAATTGATCACAGTATCTGTCTTGTGCATCCTCATCTTTCCTTGCCTGTAACCATTATTGCTCCTTCTTTTATTATCACTCATAGTAAACTGCATTTTATATGTACTGATGGAAATATCCAGTGACTAAATTGCATGTACTAGGGCACATGGAAGTACAGCAGTAACACAGACCAAGATGTGCAGGTATATGCAGTCCTAAAAAAACAGCAGCCAGTGCAACACCATCCACCTCTGGTATTCACAGCTGAACTTGGGAGTCCTAGTTGTTAATGTGAATTCCAGGTACCAGAGTCCCTCCATGTGCAGAGAAGTACCATTGAATAAGAGAGGAGGGGGGAGAGGGAAAAGGGAAAATACCCAACATTGACTAGTTATGTTTAAGTACAAGAGGGTGTTATTTAGTGATGGCATCACCAAAGAAATGCACTAGCAGTTCAGAAGGAAACTAAATACTACACATTGACATGTCAATCTCTTTGCACCTTTTGTTTGTTTTTCCTAAATGCTAATCTCTTCCAGAGGGATGAAGATTCTCCTGGCAAAACCTAACCACATGAAAAGGAGGAAAGCCTGCTTTTTGATTGTGGTGATTTAGCACTGTTGTCACTGAAGGGGAGAGGCAGGATGTGAGAATCACATCCCATAAGTGGAGAAATAAGAATATTTTAGTATCTTTTCAACAGTCTATTTTATTGGAAACTGTTTAGCAACAGTAGCTGCTCTTGAAGAGCACTGCAAACATGAGGTTTTATAGAGTACAGTCCTTCGTGGATGATTTGCTGAATGCTGGTTGTAGGTAATGGGAATGAAATTCCATGCTGGTGACTGGAGTGTGATGCAGTTTTGTGCCTACAACTTGCATGCTTTAAATGTCCCATCTGTCATTGAGTGTGAGAACAGGCTAGTTGTGCTCAACTGAGCGTAAAATGTTGTGTCTACTCCCTTCCTGTTTGTGGGGAGTGGTGCACAAATGGTTAGTTGGCAATGGGTTACAGATTACAGGAGAAGCCTGGAGATGATAAAATGCAACAATGAAAGGGCTGTGATTGCTTGGCTCATAGTGTGAGTCGAGGGCCTGAGAGAAATTCATGAGATAATGACATAATGGGAAATTTGATTTTGCATAGTTAGGATCTCATTATAGTATAAGCTGTAGAGTAAAACCGTTGCATGGTGCTTGAAAAGCTTTTGCTGCACCCAGTACCCTTCCCACCTGCTCATAGCTCCTGGGGCTCCCCTGGTGTGTTAGAGCAGTCTGCTACAGCACACTGGCTGCTGCACACTTGTGCTGCAGTTGGAGAAGAGCACTCAGCTCACCTGGCCTCTGCCTGCCAGCTGGACACATACAGTGCTGTGGAGGAGGGCATGCCAAGTAGTTGTCACCTATCACCCTGTTTGATGTCAAAGCACTACATTTCTTATTGCAGGGTAGGGGAAACAAGTAAACTGTGACCAGTAAATAAACTTGCTCAGTCCAGTGGCATTCAGTAAATAATACATGCTCTTTGTTTGCAAGCTTGGACCACTTGTTTTTTAAGTTCCTCCATTCTATTCCTTCCCTGTTAGCCTTCATTCTCCCTTATTCTTTATTCCAGCTGCTTCATCCAAGCTCTCAGCACCTTACTTGTTTTAGGGAAGATTATGTGTCTTCAGAAGGACAAATACTACTCTGAGCATGAGGACTCCTTCCCTGAAAACAATCTTGCTTCTCCTGTGGAGCTGATTTGCCAGAGGTATCAGTGCTTGGAATCTATTGTGTTGCAGTCTCTCTCCTTTAACTGTAATGTCTGGTTGCCATGGCCTTTGGGTTATATGACTTACTAAAAACTGCCCATTTTTAGTAAGCAGTGTTAGAAGCCCTCTTCTGTTGTGCTTCATTATTTTTAATCTTGCAAACCCTAGAAGTGTGGTAATTTGAAGCAAGAGATAAAATTTATGTCAGTTGAATATATTAAATTTTATATCCACTAGTGGCTTTATGAGTCATAAAAGTCAACATCTAGCAATCATTAACTACCAGAGCTCTGTATGAGAGATTACAAAGGCCCACGTGTGACATGGTCTGCAGAGTGTTAGCATGAGACAGCAGAAGGAAACAAGTGAGCAGGTTACCAAGTCTACCACACAGATGACCGATAACAGAGAGGAGGATATGCCCACTCAGAGGACAGCTCAGTCTCCAAGTATTACAGTACTGTTAAAGGAAATGGAAAAAGACAGGTAGCAGCTTGGTGATGCTGCAGCAGCCTTAATTTGCTTCTGTCCTGCTTGAACTTTTAATAGGTAGAAGGGGCAAATCTGAATGAGTCTCAGCAGGATAAAACAGAGCCTAACACCACTTAACAGCTTTGGCAATCTGAGAAAGACATTATTTGGTACAAATTTGAACCTCCTGCACATCCATATCTCCTCCCCATTCAGCTTTAAAAAGTGAGACCTTCTTGTTTTGATCTGGTTTTCTGGGGGATTTTTTTTCTGCAAACACATGTTCTTGTTCCAAAACCCATTTTATCTGACTGTAATAATACTGAGCAAAATCATTCACTTGTACTTTTAAAGATAAAGCTTGTTTGAGTTTTGTCACAGCCTGAATTAACTGGCACCTTACTTGTAGGGGGATTCATTTTTATATTGATTGAACGTAAACTGGAAATTTTCAGTTGGCCTGTGGAGGACTTCTAAGGGGATCAAGAAAAGCAAGCCTAGCTGGCAGTCTATTTGCTATGTTTACTGTCTCTAGCTACATCAGGATTGCATACTGAAAGTGGTTGAAGCTAACCAATCTAATCCACTGATACATTTTCAGTTTCTACCAATTTATAGTGATATTAAAATCAAGCACACAGATAATTCCATAGTCTTGCCCCAGCATATATCTGCTAAAAGACTTACCACTGCAGGACAGTCCATCCTAACCTGGGTGTATTCTGGGATTTATCTCCACCACCTTCATGGAACTTTTGCTACCCAGGAGTGAAAATAAACATCAGATAAGAGAATGTTCCTAAACTCTTTAAAGAAGTGACTGTCTTTTGCCTCTGTACAAATATTCATGAAAGGCTGTAGTAGTTTCTCAGTTCAGAAAGTTTGTTCTAGGATAGTTATCAGCTGTATTCCAACCTAAACTTTGTGTTTGGGTTAACAGATTTAAAACAAAAATTAAAATACTATCAAGCATAGTAAGTTTTCATGCCATTATGGAAGGATGGAGAAACTCTTCTCTTTCC
>NW_009954492.1:589865-595867 GCF_000747805.2 Chaetura pelagica
TTTCCCTACCTTGTAGCAGCAACACTACATGACTGTCGAGGTGGAGGAGCCTCAAATGGACTGTATATCAAACAGTGGCAGAGATTCCAGGGGCAGTCTTTTGTCACCTGTGTTTCTTTCCATAGTCTTTGAAAGACATTTACTTACCATGCATCCTGCAGAAGTTTTTTATTCTCAAATGCCTTTTAATGAGGTTGGAAGCACTTGTATGTTCTGCAGAAATCCAGGATTAGAGTTCCAACTTTCTGAATTACAGCAGGGACAGCAAGCTATTTTGGCCTTTCACATTAAAAGTTGTTGTCATAAGAGGGTTCAATAGTGTATTTCCTGTTCTTGCTGCATACACTGCTGCTAAAGTTTAGTCATCAGCATATAAATATAATTTCTTGGCCTCAGAAGATCTGATTTTTGTGTTGATTAGCTGCCCGTTTCTTTTCTCTTTCCACACTTACTGACTCATCTAAGAATAATGAAATTGGATTGCTGCCAATTGTACTTCATATTGGTGCAAATGTAGGAAAGCTGAGGCAACTATCTGCCAGGAAACCCATGAAACTGAAGTTCCAGTGAGTCCCATGCACAGCAGTAGCTTGAGCAAAAGACTTGGAATAGTTTCAGTAATAAAGTCCTATAGACAGTCTTGTGCTGCGGTGTGCAAGGAGAGTAAATCAAAAGTCTGTTACATGTTTTATTCTGTTTTCTGGAAATACTCAACAGTCTGGTCCAAACTTACTTGACAGGTAGAATTGACAAGGTCTCCTTCTGTAAAAAAATTACAGTATACTAACTGGTCTGATTTTCCAATTGTCAGAGTTCAGTTATCTAGACATGCTATTCATGTTTCAGGCAGTAAAAGCAAGATGGTGTGACAGCCAAAGACAAGCATAAAACTTCTTTCCTCTTTTCTTAAGCACTTCAGTGTTAATGGAAAAACAAATGTTTTGGCCTTGTGGAGAAAGAATTGTGTAGATGGTTCTTTCCATACCTTCTACTTGTCAATATGAGACAAGCTTTAAATAATAAAAAGACCTAAGCAAAGGAGGAATTCTAAATAAACAACCATATTCTGTTGTGAAGTATGATTTTAAAGTAAGCTGTATTTTAAGAGTTCTGTCCATCAAGAGGCCAATGATGGTGTTTTGCTCACTTTTCTCTATTTTTTTTCCTTTTTTTTTTTTTTTAACCTTATGTTTCCCCTCAGTTCTTGGCAGAATCAACACTTTCATTTCCAAATACAACAGCTGCATCCCAAGTGGTCCTCTTACAAAATCAGATTTTCAGTCATAGTTGTTTCTATAGGCTGAAGTTAATTTCCCAGAAACCAGAATCAATGTGGCAGCCTCAGGGAGTGGCTTTGGTGCCCCAGCAGGTTTTTAAAATGAGGCTGCTGCCTTTCTGTCCTACCTCCTCCTGTTGACAGTTGCTTGCACCATCAGTAAATGCTGTGAGGCTGCCTAAGGTAGCTTACCTAACTGAAACAGTTTTTGATGGGGTTTGTTCTGAGCTGGTTTATGTTGCTCAGTTGGATTCACTGTGCTGCTGCAGTCATTGCAAGGAAAGAGCTGATTTACGTTGGCTTGAGCTGCCAGAGAACCATTTTTGTGCCAGAGGCAAAGCTTGAGTGAGTATTGCAGGCTGAACTGCTTCTTGCTGGTACAGCTTTGGAAAGGTCCTTACTCTACACACTTTATCTCAATTCCAGAGTCACAGTTGCATGCTGTGGCCACACAAATATGTGACAGAAAACAGAGCACTGTTGTGCAAGCACTGTAGAGCAGAGCCATAAAGTTGTTGTTTGAAGACCTCGGCACAGCTTCAGAGGTAAGGTATGCTTGGGAGCTCCAGAGCTAAGGTCATAGCCTGCAGGGCAGAAAGGATGTTGCTGAACTAAAAGGTTTCACAGTACTTGTGTGATTTTTCTGATTAGTTCAGGATTAGTAGATCATAAAAGCTTTATGAAGTTATTGTCAACCTGTCCTTTCCCTTAGGCTAGTAACTCTCTTTTTGATCTCTAGAGGTACATACTTAATATGATTTTTCTTTTCTTCTCTCTTTTTTTTTTTTTTTTTTTTTCTTTGTGGCCTCTGGGTAGAACAGACTTAGTGTTTCGGGACTCCCAATCTGTCCCTTTTACTGGCTGTAAGAATCACTTTAAGAACCAACTGTCATGTGAGTGGGTGGTTTGGTTGGTTGTGGTTTTGGGGCTTCTTTTGTTGCATTACTTTCCTTATGCACATGCTGCTCAATTTCTATTTGTTAAGGAAGTACAAAGGAGGAAAAAGAAAGTTCTGCGTCATTTCAGTTTGCCTTTGTGCTTAGATCTGGTCAGAGCCAGCCAATTTCTGGGCAGTCAGCAAACATAAAGCAGATATCAAGAAAAGGACTTCAGGCTTTAAAGTCGCATTAAGACTTTGTTATAAACTTCTGCTTTGAGGACTTGCAGTATGACACATGCAAAAAATGTTAACTTCCATTAAGGGCTCTCATGAGATTTGTTACCAAATGTTAGCAAAAGCTCAGTAGAAAGTTTCAAGTGGCACATTCCAGAAGTTTCTATCATGCACTTGATGAAAGCATCTTTAGAAAAAAACAGTGTAAAGGAGGAAACACTCTACTTGCACCCAATTAATATTAAATGCAAGCTTGGTTTCTAGGAGCAATTTAGAAAACAATGACATTTAGTGAGAGCTTAATGGAAATGTGTCGGAATAGAAATGGTCATTGCTTGGTCTTCTGTCCACTGCTCGCAAAGTATGTAGTGAGCAAGTGGATAGACATTTGAATTGTGAAACACCAAGAAAAAAGCAGTTTATTGTCAGTATCCTTCATGGGGTTTTATGGGCATCCTGCTATTTCAAACACTAAATTTTTTGTCTTTCCCATGGATTAGCTTGTGGTCATTTTAAGAGTATATACACTGGTTGTGTATGTATCCTGATAGATTTTTGTCTTTCTCCTGTTTATTCTGTAATCAGTGGCTTGAGAAGGATTGCATCAATTTAGGGAGAGGAAAGTGAGGTCGCAGTGATGCTGTGTCTCATTCTAAGGCTCTGAAACCAGTCATTTCAATTTCTTGAAACAAATGCCCCAGCTGGGGCCAGCCAGGGAGAGAACTGTCTCCCCAGTACCCAGGCCTGCTTGCAAGACAAATGGCTCCATTGTTTCTGTGGTGTGTAAATATCACCGGTCCTGGGAGGTCAGGATTGCATGCACTGAGTGGGTGCTTAAAGGACTTGGATCAAATACAGGTAGAAGATTTTTGAAGATAAGGAGTCAGTAATGATAAGACTTGTGTACTCTCTGACCATGTTTTGGTGGTACAGTAAAAACAAAAAGCACTGAGCTTGTGTAAACTTACTCACTCTGCTAGCTCAAAATATGTTGAGGAGTTAACTTTCTACCAGTGGGCTTTATGCCAGATAAGGTATCATTTTTCCCTCCACAACCAGCCTGAAAACCTCATGCTGCCACAAGCTTTCTATCATTAACTCCAGCAAGCTCTACAGAAAGTTGGTTATGTACCTATGCCTGACACAATGGACGTTGTAGGTGACCTGGAATCGAGGTGGGTGTGGAAATAGAGAGCTGGGAGACTGCAGACATCTGAGCCGGGGGGTGGGACTGGGTGAATCTGGGCTGTGAAGGCTTTCCAGGGGACTTCACACTCTTCAGGTGTTTGGTCCAAGAGTGGGGGTGAAAATCAGCTGTAGCATGGCACACAGGATTTTACTGCTTACAAAGGAGATTATTTTAATTTCCATTTCAACAACAGGAGTTGTTTTCTTAGTCTTAATACCGTAGCCAGCAGGCTGCTCAGGTACCACAGAAGAGCGCAATAGTGCTGGTGAGCTGCTGATCTTTGCTTTGAGTGTCGCTGGCATGGCTAATGGATTAGGCTGAATCAGTTCTTCACAGAAGATCAGTGACCATGGAGTTCTGGCAAACTCCTAAATTACTCATATTCCTAGTACAAAAAGAAAAAAAAAAAAGTTATTTCTGGTGTATGTTACACACTGCCTGTTGATCTGACCATGTACAGGAAATCACAGAATTTACTTGGTTGGAAAAGACCTTCAAGATCATGGGGTCCAACTGTTAACCTAACACTGATAGGTCCTTAGCTAAATCATATCTCTATGTACTATGTCTGTGTGACTCTTAGATACTTCCAGGGATAGTGACTCCACCACTGCCCTGGGTAGCCTGTTCCAGTGCCTGGAAAGCCTTTCGGTGAAGAAATTCTTCTTAACATCCAATCTAAAACTCCCCAGCAATTAAAAGCCTTGTGCAGTTCCTGAATTACACACACTCTACTGAGTAGTGTCTCTCATTATTAGCTGTCATAGAATTGGAGCAGATCCGTTATAAAAAGTTTGGCATTTTAAGATGCCATCTAATCTTACAAGCTCTGCCCCCTCCACACCCTCCATACCACCACCTCCCAATTATCTTAGGAGGAAGAACACTTCTCTTTGTTGTCCTGTGTCTTCTGCAGTGTAAATTCCCCCTTCAGTTGTCTCTGCTAGCAATGGCACTTTGCCAATACCTGGGAGTCATTATTGAGTTTTATATTGCAAACAATGAAGAATCACTCACAAACAGACTTCATTGTCGTGGTAGTTCTTTGGTGTCTTGGATGAGTTTTAGTGACTTGTTGATGTCTGCACAGACTGTCTATAGACAGCAGTTTCTGCTGGAGATTGGTGTTAGGATGAGACAACCTTAAAGGCAGGACTGAGTGGGTTCATATCATTCCAGTGTAGCAAAGTGATTTAAGGGCCTACTTCCCTCTTGTTTTGAAGTTGAATTTATCTCTCTGTCTTAAGGATTGACTACATTCCAGGAACATGGAGACAGCTCCAGAATTGCCCTCAAAGTTCATTTTTTTGAAATATTAATTTAGGCTTTTTTACACATGTATTGATTTCATGTTTTTTTACCCACCAGACAGTTAGGACAAGCTTTCACAATTTTTCTTTGCAAATATGCATTGGAATATAGGATTCTTTCTAAGACATGTTCAAAATCTTTTGCATACTTTTTAATTTTTTTAATGAAAGATTAAATCCTTCTCTCCCCTTTATTTTAACTCTCCTTTTGTTTTAACTTACAAGGTCACTGCAGTCAGATTTTTTTTCTAAGGTGGGTTTTCTGGCCTTTTTTAAGGGCTTGGAGGTAGGGGAGAAACAATTATGTAAGAGAATAATTTTCATTCCACTAATGTTGTTTCACTTGGCTTATAAGAAGATATTACTGCTTTGTTTACTTGGAAAGAATGAATATCAACACATAAATAATCAGCTGAGAACTAGATTTCCAGAAGGAAGAATTTTCCTACTCACTTTTCTGTTAATTCAAAGCAGTACTTTTTAAAACTGATGTAACTCACAGCCTTATGATGGTCACATTACTTTCCCTTAGGAGTAAACAGAGACAAAAGTGTCTGCTTAGTTTCCAAACTAGAGAGCAGTTGTTGCCTCAGGTACATGAATTTATATAGAAAAAAGCCTTCCATAGCTCTCGTAGCTGTACCTACTGAATGTATCAATGTACCTAGGGACTTCCATGCCAACTTTTAGGAAGTACAAGGAACATTTCTTCAGAAAGACATGGAAAAACAATTTCCTGAACAAGCCTTCCAAAAGTGCTTTTTCAGTCAGTCTTTCACCTAGCTGAAGTACTCAGACCTGACGTGCTGTAGCTGGAAGAAACTAACCGTATCATGTAATTTCTGAACTCATTTTTCCCTTCCTTTCACTCTTGGAAAGATATGTGGCCTAACAGGACAACAGGGTCAACCCTTGATTCGGACCCTGCTGCAGTGCAAGAGTCAAACCTCCTCATGGAAAGCTATGTCAGGCTAATACATTGCGATCCCACTTTTCAGAGTTTAGAAAGCCTAATGTATTTAGCTTGTTAACAGCATCCCACTGAATTTCAAGTCCCAGGGACAATTTATGTCCTTAACAGCTCATGGGATTTTGTAATACTCATCAGCAGGA
>NW_009954492.1:596106-603964 GCF_000747805.2 Chaetura pelagica
AGCAGGAAGAGGTTTTTTCAAGGAGAAAGCCCGGGCCACTGATCATGTACATCATCTACACCATTATCTGTTTCAGCAACATGGCTTGATTTTTCAAGCTTATAATGGAAAGTGTATTACTTATATTATGCAGAAGTCATCAGATGCTTTTATAAAGTACTTCAGCTGTTCCAGATTGCAAGCATGTTTGTGGGCTAAATACATTTATTAGGTTATTTCTATACGATGGTTTCATAACACTGAGAATAGATAAAGAAGCAGATTCATTTTCCTCAACTGCTTGGTGTGAGAAAATTATGCTTATAGTTCATGCTGTAATATAAGGTTGCTGTGACCTGGGGATGTACCACTTAGCTTATGACTTTCCAAGTTTAAAAAAATCAGCTGTCAGCAACAGAAACTTTCTTTCTGCTTGCTTTGACAGCATTTTGCAAAATGCAGTCCTGATCCATGTCAACAGACTTTGGATGCTACACTTTAAGTAACTGTAAGTAACCAGTCCTCACACTGGCTACCAGGTATTTACAGTAATAGTGCCTAAATTTCTCCTTCAGATGTTGGACTAATGAGGCAGGAGGAGTCAAGAATTAAGTAACTTACAGAATTAGAAATTGGAGACAGAAACTGCAAGGGAGAAAAGCTGTAAAAGCATACCTTGAGTGCACTTAAGGCATTTGGGGGTGAGGTGGAGTTGTTGGCTGTACAGAAAACCTGAACTGAATTTGCTGCCTTTTGAGTTAGCAAAGAATTACTCCACAGCTGAGGGGACTGCCTTTTCTACACAGAGTCCAATGCAAAACCAACTCCAGTTTTGTAATAAGAATTGCGTGTGATTATCAAAAAAAAAAAAAAAAAAAAAAAAGAAAGAGAGATCTTCTTGAGTTGTGTTTTCATAATGGGAAAATACCAGTCCTTTCTGGTGATACTTGTCAGTGGCGAGAACCTCTTGTTCAGCTGTTTTTTGGACATAGTTCAGGACAGACATTCTTGGAGATAATTGGGCTAAAAAGAGTTTTTGTAGGACAGTTGTCTAAGTTACCAGTAAACCTACTGTTCAAAGCTAGAAGTAAATTGCAGTGCCAGCGTTGTGCTGGAACTCTCAGTTTTTAATTACTATTCAATTACAATTAAAAAATAAAATGGCCTTAGATTTCAGCTTGCTCAGTGGGACAGCTGAGGCTGAGGTATAATCAAGGACAGTCGGTGTGATGCTTTTTTCCCCAATGTTTTGAACTTTGTGTTGGTTTGCATCTGACTTTACAAAGCATGAGTGTAAAATACTGCCAAGTCATGAGTGTAACAAATCTGCAACTACTTGCATGTAAGGTGGTCAGAAGTCAGGCCCTGGAATATTTACTCCCTGTAAACTGTCAGTAGTTTGGCAAAATGTGAGTGTGCAGCCTTATCCAGAATAATGTTAGAGCTTCATTCATGTTTAGCTCAATCTACTTTGGAAAGGGGAATACCTTGTGACATTCTTCAGTGGCCTCCATGGACAAATAAATAAAAGATTTAATGGAGCCTTCACAGTAGGACACTGGCAACCGAGGAGGACCCTGAGGACTGAGTTGTATAAATTAGGCAGAACTTGGGATATTTTCAGAGCTCCATAAGGAATGAGGAAGAGGTCTTTCATCCACCCAAGTTCCTGGGGCTCTGAGGAAAAAAAAACAACACAAAAAACAGCCTGCACCGTGTTTAGCACAGGGAACAACTGTTTCTCATGAGTGTTTTAAAGGCTGTATGTGTGCATCGTATAGTCTGGCCTCGTTCCGTAAAGTACATTCCTCTGAATTGGATGCTGGATGGTAACGGCTTTTAGTATGTCAGCAGGTAATTAATTATGATAAATGTGCAAATTGTGTATTGTCTCAGTAGGCTGTGTAGAGCCAACAGGGTGCACGTGACTAAAAATATACTGATTAAAGGTCTGCAGTAGTAATGAGCTCTGTGGCAGCACAGCACACTGACTCACTGAGAGCTAGACTATCAATTACCCGTGGATTAAGGACCAATGCAATTTTAACCAGATCCCTTATGACCTGAATGGAAAGCCCCAAAGGGTTTTGTGGCACTGCCTCTTACAAATTCTCCATGACAGATGTGTTTTCAGTTCTTACTTTCTCTCTCCCTTCTTTTCATCTTTTCTCTTTTTTTTCTTTCTTTTTTTTTTTTTCTTTTTTAAAGAAAAGCAAACTTCAAAGACACAACCTAACTTATGGTTAATGAGCCTTACAGTATATAACCTATGACCTTTTTTTCTTGTCCCATCCATTAGCCCACACTGTATCATCTGCACCTGGTTGCTGAAGGGAAGGAGAGGACTGGGGGGAACAGATGAGGCATGCCAAAAGAAAAATTGTGGTGATAAAGAGTTTTAGCAGCTTGGAGAAAGAATCCTTCCCCCCACCGTTTTCCAACCTCTTCTGACTTTTACGTTAGCCTCTCATGTTATATGTGTGTGCATACATACGTATGCGTGTGCGTGCATATTAAGCACAGAGTTAGATGTAAAGAGGATGGTTCTTCGTGACAACCCATCAGGAACACAGAACCACTTTGTCAACATGCATGAACTATTAGACTACCCACAACTGACGTCTTTGAGGTCATCTTCTGTAACCCAAATGGATTTCTCTTTAGCAGTACAGATGGATACTAGGAAAGCCAGCAGATGCATTGTAGCTAATCAGAAAGAGGCCCAGCAGGGTAACTAAAATCTCTGCTAGAATTCATATCCCTTCACAGAGTTTAATTAAAGAGCTTTGTGTGCATCCTTTTGTTTTATCTGTTGCCAGTGTTTTGTCTCCTATTGTGGCAGTTCCTTCAAATAACCATCAATTTGCTGTCATAATCTAATGAGGAGAATGAGCAGCACTGTTTAATTATATAAAAATTATAATGAGCTTTGGCTGTCAAAGAGTTAAGAAGCTGCTGCTAGCCACTGGAATACAAAAGATCTGGTGCCAAAGGGGCCCCTGGAAGTCTGTGGCACTTCAGAATTCATTGCTGAGCAGCAGTAACTGGCTTGAGCAAGCAGCAGGTCAGCGGAGCTTCCTTCAGGGGCAGATAACTGAATTATTGAGCAGCCTCCTAACAGCAGGAAGCAGAACAGGCATGGGCAGATTTCTGTTTCACACCCCAGCAAAAATACAAGGCAATCAAAAGAAAGATCTCTTGTCCTACACAAGCACAATGCCTTTGGCACTGTACTCCATTCCTCATCCTCACGGCACAAGTTGGAGTTTGGGCATAACCAGGTGTCATCTGGTGCCATTTTGCTGCAGGAGGTAGCAGAAGAACTTGGGAGAATGGGGTTCTGACTGCTGGGAGAACACGAGCCAAGGTGCAGATAACTCAGGTATGCCTGTGCTCTATCCAAGAGTAGTGTGAATTCAGGTTTATCAAGAGATAACTCTTCAAAGAGGTAAAAATTTTCCATTTTCAAAACTTTTTTTTTTTTTTTAATCAGTCTTTTTTCTTTCTTTTAACCAAGAGGTAAGTAAACTCTTGTGCAGCCTCTTTATTTTGCATCCAAACTATTTAGCCACTGAAGTTGTTGTTTTCCCTTTTCTCTATTCTCTAGCTGGGATCATGTTGAAGTGAGCATGGGGTGAGGAGCTTTGGAAAGCAGGAACAGCAGTGGAGCAGAGGAAGAGACAGAGATTGTGGGAAGCCCTGTTTCTTAAAGCAGAGAACCAAGTCCCTGGAATTCAGCTTAAAACTGGTGTGAATAACTACCATGTGCATAGATTCCTGATTAATCAGCACTAATGAACTCTGAGGTATATGGTGCCTGCAGGGGCCAGGCATAGAGCTGCTTGGCTGTCACACATGCAGTGTAGCTGGCAGTAACACATCTAGAACCAAGCATGAAGGCAACAAGATGTGGCAGGGTGTGCATTTCCCTTCTCAGTGCATAGCATGGCCACACCACTGTGGGAGAGGAGGTGTGGGAGGGCAAGAGCATCATTGCAATTGCAGGAAGCTGAGTGAAACGTGACACAGGAACGTTATTAGAAGTCTGATGTGAAGAGGGCTGTGATGGAGCTGCTGCTGACTTGACAGTGCTGTAGCATTAGCACCCAGAACATGGAAAAGAACAGGGAGGAGCACTCTTGTTTTTACCAGAGTGTGTGTTGATTGTACGTAAGGAAGTCTGGCATAGGAAGGGACAGTACTGAGGTGATAAGGGATGCAGCTTTGCCTTTCTTGCAGCATTCATCCTACAGCACACTACTGTTTATTGGTATTGCTGCACCAGGAAGGGTGTCCTGGTACAGATAGTCTTAAACAGAGAGGCTAAGGTAAGCTTGCACTGGGAGCACTTTACAGGAGTAGGGCTGCAATTACATGATATAGGCAAAGCATTTTTATTGCTACTGACAGTCATTGAGCCCCTCACCCCTTTTACCAGGTCCTTTGTTTGTGTGTGATTCTGCAAATTTCTCATAAAGGCAAGTGAGCAGATGTGCAGTCTTCCTCCCTTCCTTTCCTTATCCTCTGCACTTCTCCTCTGCCACTCTGTACTCATACTGTCCCTAACAGTGTTATTGACCTTCTTTCCCTCACAGCCCCTTCATGTGCTACGGTCTCTGCTCTTGTATTTCATGATATCCTCTCCTCTCACCCTTCTTTTATCCCCGTGGGCACTGAAGCCAGACAGTGCTGTTCAGTGTGAGAAACACAGAACTCCTTTGGCACTGGCTCCCTTATGTTCCAGTGGCCAGCCACGGCAACTCCTGCACGACCAAGGCATGTTATTATTTTTGCATGAAGAATATTATGCACCTTCCATGAATCTGAATTGCCTCCTCCCTTTTTTGCCTTACTCTTTTTGATACTCCTTTCCATTTATAACACCATCTCATAAGTTCATTCTGCATGCCATCTATGTAATACATCCTTTTCTTTCTACCCAGACAACTACAACTTTGCTGTTATAGATTCAGCACTTGTTATCTTATGGATCAATCACTGTACTCATCCTGTCATAAATCTGACAGATGTACCCTACCCATCCACAATGCTCCTGCAAAGATAACTTTCCCAACGCTTAAATTTAGCCATGTTGTCTGATCTCTGTGCTTTCCCATTGCCTTGCTCTAGAAACTTAAGCTACTTGTTTTTACTTCAAGGCTTATGGCTGGTCTTCTCCCCACCTATCATTGCCTCCTCAGTATTGAAGAGTTAGCTTCCAGCTCTAATAACACACAGTCCTGGCCTCCTCTGAGCACTCATTCAACTTTCATTTTTCATTCTTGGAAGGAACATCCTGTGAAGCTCTGCAAAGCAGCTTCTTTTGACTCTTATCATCCATTGGTAGGACTCTTCCTTTCCACATTGCTTCTTGAAGCACTTTTGTGTATGGCTAGTATGCTGGGTTATTTTTATTCCCTTCCCTGGCCCTCTTGTTTTGCTGGCTTGAAAGACATTTTGTTTAGTCTTGGGGGGGGGGAGAGAAGATGGTCCGTTCCCCACACCCCTTCAGCATCAGAGTGAAGGTCACCACTGAGCAAGGAAGGCAGATGAGACCCTTGCCATCTCCAAAGCACTGGTGAGGAGAGGTTTGGACCAAGGCTGGCTTATTTTCCACGCAGGTCACCAGGTCACAGGTTCTTGCAAGCTCCAAACCTGGGCTCTGGCAGTCCCTGTGAGCCCTGAACCAGGTTCTAAACCCCATGGTTTTGATTGGATGTGCAGAAAGGGGGAGATCTTCCTGGGGGGTTTTTAGATGATGATGGGCTTCTGTACCATACTCATGGGTTACACAAACTTTGTGTTGTCTGGGGGGGGGGGGGGAGAAGATGGACCATTCACCATACTCCCCAGCATTTTATACTCAGGTCATAAATGCTTCGGGATTGAGACTGTCGTGGTGTTCTGCCCAGGTACAGCACCAGGGGAATGTGGGCTGTGAAAAAGGCTCCTACAAACTTTGGTAGTAAATACTTTCACAAGCAGGAGTGCACCTGTAAGAGCAAATTACATGGCAATAATACAGTAAGACTCACCCTCCCCCTGGTGAAATAAGCAATCCAGAAGAAAAGCAGAGTATCTGGTAACTTGACACCCACACGTAGCTCATCCACACTCAAAAGAGATCACATCTCTCTCTGCTCCTATCTGACGTAGCTTATGCTGACACCTGAGGTTGTGAATTTTAGTGACATTGCATGAAGGACACCTCTAGCTAGTCTGTGTATACCTGTGAGCACACAGCACCTCCAAATCTAACCAGTGCAGTTAAGGACTCTGCAGCTGGACCCACCACTGCTGCTGGAGAGGATAATGTGAGCACTCCTTCCTCTGTTTCAGCTCAGATTTATCAGATTGTCTCCAGCTAGTTCAGTGGTGCCTTAAACTGGCTGGGCTGGCTGTGTGCTGGGGCAGACTGGGGGGCATGTGCAGAGCCAGTAGGGTGCCTTTGGGGCAGTGAATCCTGGCAAGGGGCGGGTGGCAAACAGCTGTGGGATGGGAGAGGGGGAGTGGCTGTCATGTCTTCAGCCCTCACAGCTGTCTGCAGCATGTGTGTGTTTGCAGCACCGCTGTACTTGCTAGGTTCAGAAAAAGTCCTTGCCTTTTGCAGAGATCCAGGATGATATTCCCTTCTTTCCGTATGAACTCAAAAGGCTTCGTTATCTGTGGAGTTTGACTGGTGTCCCATTGAAATGAACTTCAAAGCAAACTCACATCAAAACTGCTAGAGACTTAATTTTTGCTTGGTTTTGATACAAAACATGAAAATCACCTCAGGCTAGCTGGCAGGGCTTGTGACGAGGAAATCTTTTGGTGGAATAAGAGAGGGCTTCCAGTTACTAATGAAAGCTTCCCCCCTCTGCAATCCAGTGGGCATTTACATGGTTTTCTTGGGAACATTTCACGCAACTTTGAAAATCAAATGCTTCCTTACAGGAAATGTTTCTTCTTTGTTGTGCATCTTTTGTGGCTGGCAGCCAAGTGATCCTGATCCAACACCCAGCTGTGCTTGTATGATCAGCTTTTGTGACCATGGAAAATAATTTTGCTTCTGCCTCCTACATTTTCTTCTTTGTTAAGTATATAGAAGCAAGTTAGAAATCAGAGCCTGTATGTTCTTTGCAGCCATGCTGGCCAGAAATGCATTAGCAAAAAGTTAGGCTTCTTAGTACCTTAAAAATCCTGTGAGAAATACAAGAGATAACCATAAACTTTTTTCTTTAGTCTGACAAAAATTGTTTTTTGTTTTCAAGGTGCAAGATTTCAATGTAAGTTAAAACAGTCAGTGACAAGATGCTTACCC
Organism: Chaetura pelagica; assembly: GCF_000747805.2. Classification (NCBI taxonomy): domain Eukaryota; kingdom Metazoa; phylum Chordata; class Aves; order Apodiformes; family Apodidae; genus Chaetura; species Chaetura pelagica. The sequence goes on from NW_009954492.1 coordinate 603,389, forward strand.
TATGTGAAGTTTGGTTAGATGGGGGAGGGGGCAAAGCTCTTGCAAGGAATATGCAAGGGAAACAGTTTCCTTTTCTGGAAAACATGTTTTACTGGTATGTATCCTTTTATACTCTTTTAAGGCATTCTGAAGTAACAAGGTTGCAAAAGCCACCTCTGCTGCATTTTTACTTAAACAATGAGGTAATGTGGTGATTTCATGTGGGTGAAACCCCAGAAAGACACCCTGCTTTACACTTACACAACTCTAAATTAGTCTTGCAGTTATAAATATCAGAAACCAGCGAGGAAGGAGGGCGTGGGGAACAGGAGCAGGCCTGGCAAAAAAAAAGAGCTGGGCTTTATATAGCCAAAGCTCTTCATTTACACTCTGAAACTCTGAAAAATAAAACTAACAAATAGAAGAACATGAAATCATAATGTCTAACACAAACACTTGATGGATTCCCATGTTAAAGTGACTGTAGAGCCCATCCCTGCAAGTGACGTGCTCATACCTGGGGCATCACTGCACTGGGGACACGAGGATTCAGCAGTGAAGGCTTTTGGGGGGCGTTCAGGTGTATGCCAGCAGGAA
>NW_009954492.1:604000-627539 GCF_000747805.2 Chaetura pelagica
GGAATCCATTTGGCCCTTACTGAGGTTTCTTTTGCACTTCACAAGTCAGGGATTCAACTAGTGTGGAGCCCAAATGCCCATTTTAGTCTGGGAAACAGATGCAGTCTTGAATATATGAGAAACACAACATGCCATCTTATGAAAAAATCACTTTTGTTCCTTTCTCTTTATGTTTTAAATCAACATTGGGGCCAGTGCTCCATGTTAAAAAATAGCTTCCTTGGATACCATGGTATCTTTCTTAAAATATTCTCAATCAAACAGCATTAGAAATAAACATTTTTCTTTTTCGTTGTTCATTATTAGGGTTTGGAGTTTTAAGATTTGTGCTTCCAATTTCTTTCTTCTCATCTCTGGCACTGGATTTGATATATGTCTTTTCTTGTCAAGGAAAGCTGAGGCTTTCTCTGACTGTGAAACTAAGTATTTTCTGCTTTCCCCATCTTGTTCTTCCAGTCTCTTAGCTCACCTGAAACATTGATTTGAGGTTCAATTTCAGATTTCTGAAAATTATGGTGAAAAAAAGCTACCTTTTTTTCCTTAAGATTTACTTTCATATTTTTTTAATGATAATTCTTGTACTGTAGTCAGTAAAACTTACTGAATGGCATTGTGAAGATGACTTCCTCATGCAATACTAGGCTTTCAGATCATCATCCCTGCATTTCATTCAGCTTGCTTTTGAAATGGAGGCCTCATCATGGAGGCAGTGCTGAGGTTTCCTGCAGAACACTGGTTTTTACCCATTCACTTCAGTGATATGGCAGTGTAGAAGGGTCATGGCTATACTCCTGGTCATGTGTTCCCCAGGAGAAGTCCACATACAGTAGTCTTAGTGAAGGCATATTTGATCTTCCAGAGATTCCTGGTTTTTTCTGACATCTGAAAGATATGACTTCATGTGGTAAGAAAGGTGACTTGATATTGTAGTCTTCTTCTCAAGAAAGCAGCATAGACCATGAGTTGTTCCTCGGAGTCTCAGTGTGGTGTTATCCACATCCTTCCTTTGCCTGAGGAAGAAAAAAGGGTAGCCTTACTTCTTCCCTTATTTCCGTAATAGTTCCCCTTTCCTAACAGTTCAGAGAGAAATAAAATAATACTCTTAACAGACTGTAGCTATTAGAGTCTTCAAAATGAATTTTCACACCCTGCCTCCTTACACTTGGGAGGACTAGCAAGAAAGTCCTGCTCACAGGCACAGCATCCAGCAGAGATGTTGAAAAGTTCTACACCAGCAACCAGTTACGCTTGGTGGGCTGTGGAACAAATCTGTGAGCGAGCAAGTCCCACCTCGTGGTATCAGCCTGGAAAAAGCCTGTTTGCTGACCTCTGAGTGAACAGTTAAAGTTACTTTTCAGTCCACAAAAAAAAAAAAAAAAAAAAAAAAAAAAAAAAAAAAGAGTATTTTATCAAGAGCTCTTTAGAAAATTCAGTGAAAATTAAAAAGGAAAAAAAATAAATAAAATAAAGGAAGATGCTCTCTGTGCTGTGATGTGCTGTACTTTGCATTTGGGAAGGCTGCTATAGCACCCTCAGTAAGCAATTTAGAGGAGTCATTGATTAGCCTGGTGCTGAGTGTTCAGTTTTAATACACTGTATTGTTTTCACCTTTGGCTATCTGAAGAATGTTAGAGCAGCTGAGTTTTTTAGTTATTCCCTTCTGTAACTGTATCAAATTTCCTTGCAAGCTTGGATGACTTCAGAATCATTTTCACCAAGTCCCAGGACCTATCACCTAAATGTATGAGGATCTTAGCTTGCACTTTCTTCAAGCACATTTCTTTGCCTTGTGGTTGCCAAGAAATCCCTGGAAACACTGCCCAAGTGTCTACATGAGCATTCTTTCCTTTATTTTAAAGTGAATTAACAAAACAAAACAAAACAAAAACCAACAAAAAAACCCCCATAATGTAATTAGCTTTTACATTTAATAAAATCTTACTATTTTAGAGAGACAGAGAGACTGACTCATGTTTGAATGCTGGGAGTTGGCAATGCTACTAGATGAAGTGTTAAATCACTTCAGGGTCTACCCTGATCATCAGCTTTTTTCACAAAGAACAGTGAGCAGACAATATACATATAACCAAAAAGTAAAGCTCAACTAAAGGTGTCATTATTAGATGCTCAAAGTGGCGGATCTTGTCGCAGAAATAATTCTGGCCTGAGAGTGAATATGCTGATAGCGACTTACATGTTACCATCCAAGATCCAGGCAAAAAGTATGTCTGAGCATCTCTTTCACCATGGTACTTACTACTGGAATGTCTTCCATTACCTTGTGCTGCAACATGTTACTTGAAAGGGTGAAAGCATTTAACTAGTGTTGCTCAAATATCACAGCCCATACCCGCCTGCTTTGGATATCGCTTCCCACTTCTAAAAATCTGAAGGAAAGGCAGAAATGGTTTAATTTAAATATTGGCTCCTGTGCAGGTCTTATCACTTCCAATTCTCCCTCTTTCCTCCAAGCACAAAATTTTTTTATATCTGTCGTTTATATATGGTCTGTGGTATTTTCTATTGCTATTTGACTAGTTCTACCTTTATGTGGTATGCTCATGCCTTTGGGGCAGAGCACAGTGGAAGAGGATGTTTAAAATTAGGTGCAAAATTATGAATCTTTTATAAAATGCTGATAAATCTTTATGTGATGTGTATTTTAAATTACTCCAAATCAAGAAATCGTGTTGCCAAATCACAAGCCAACAGTGCTGTTTCATGCCACCAGAGCCTTGTTGGAAGAAAACACCAGATTGGGATTTCCTGTCAAAATTTTCCTTGTTTCTAGATCCCACAGCCCTGTGAACAGACTACAAAATAGCCATTTTAATTATAAGGTAAAATATCTTAGATGCTATGGGGATGTTTTCAGCTAAGCCAGTTTTGCTGACACAAGATGTGAATGGTGAAACACAGAGAAGTTGGGGTGTGTAGGACATTACCTGTGTTGTAGGAAGAACCAGAACAGGCTTCCTGCTGTGGAAGCTGAATTGTGCCTTCTAGGCATGTACAGCTCCCTCTGCTCATGAACTGAAGGACACTTCTAAATAAACTCTAGTTAATATAAAGGGGTGAAAAGGGTGCAAATCAGTAATATATTTCAATTTATATTAATAAAAAATTAAACGGTTTAGGAGCTGGGTCACTGGTTAATCAGGAACGCCGTGGAGACGGCATGAGCCTCAGTAGCAACAATGAGATCATAGACAAGGGCTTTAAAAACAACACTGAATGATTCTATTAATTTCTTGCCTGCTGTGCTTAATATTTTTAATCTGAAATCGCTAATAAAAATATCTGTTTTTCTAGCAGTCTTCAGGCACAGGTTCCCACCACGAGGGGTAAAGCAAGTGTCTTAATATTCACTGCAAAGACAAAGCTGTGCCATATTTTTTCACGGGTGCTTAAGGCCAACCATTTCAGCCGTGTAGTTTGACTTTCTACATAACACAGACCAGAGAATTTAACACAGTGATTGCTGCCCAAGGGCTAGGTTTCAAAAGTGGAGAGAGATTTATTCTTTTCTTTTTTTTCCTTTTCATTCCTGAGTGTGTTCAACTGCCTGATTCTGGCTCTTTGTTAAAATGAAGAGACTGTAGTTTTAATTCATGTTTTGTTTTCAGAAGTTGTCTATATGTGTATATAAATACATGCATGTGTGCAGACACACGTTTAAGATGGCTTGCATTTGTAATAATAGTTGGCACCACCACAGAGGTGACTTCAGATTTAAAAGGATACATAGACTCATAGGAAAATGAGAGGAAAAGGATGGCAGAAGGTAGCATGACCTTTGCATGCACCATGGGCCTCTCTGGTGAAGAGTTTATACTTCATATTAAGTCAGCACAGGGAGGGAATAGAGGCCTTTAGAGAGAAACAACTTGCCTCGCCCTGAAGAAATTGCCAAGAATGTAATGTAGGAGAGAGACTTCTCAGTTGGGGCTCATTTTTAATAGGCAGACACAGGCCAGACACTTAGCCCGTGGTGGGGATGTTGGATACTCCTTCCTTGTGCCTACTATGGGAAAAAGCTGGGTAGAAACATGGATGCTGAGGAACAACTATGGAACCACCCACTTTGCCACCCTTTGCATCTCTGCTGAAGTGGTGAGTTTTTTATCTTTTGCTTCAAGCAGTTTTTATTGGAAGCTCCACTGAGATTATTTTACTTAACCTTACATGGGCTAAAAATAGCCTGTAATCACTTTCCTTACTCTAAGGAGTGCAGTAAACATGATGGGATACTGTACAGACCCTCAGCCATTCTCTGTTTGCTGCCAGCAGAGACCTTTGGCCACTCTCAGAGAAACAATTTCTGGTAAGTGGTCCATTACAAGCTCTAATCTGATAATGAAGCAGACTTATTTATTATCACTGGAAGTCAACCTGAAAGCTTATTTTAAAGGAAAAACACAATAAAAACTGATCAGACTTTGGATAGATAAACACTAAAGAAGCAAGGCTATATAAAAATGAATTTTTGTTAGGGTAGCTACTGTTTCTTTCTCATTTCCCATAATAACCATGACCAGTCTGAATGACCTCCCGGTGGGCCTTTTTATTGATACTTACCAGCAAGAGTTTCAGTCTGGCAAATAGGTCAGGATTCAGTTAATCTGATTCCCATTTAAATGCATGACAAAACAGAAGGAAGGTTCTTCTCTCTCATCTTTAGGTTATCTTATATCCAGAGGACAGGTGCAGGGGTAAAAAAAAAAAAAATAGAAAGAAATCACAGTGAGTGGGGAAAAGGATAGTAAAGAAAATATTAAAATTTAATCCTCTTAAGTGATAGCATGACTAATGACTCCAGAATCTCTACTTTGCCACTTCCCATCTACAGCAAAGTAGTAGTTCTCAATGTCCAAAAATTATTTTGTAGCCACCTTTGATTGATGATGTCATCTCCCACTTCCCGTCACAGCGCTATCTCTTTGGACTGGAAGAGAGGGTGTGTTGATACATTCTACCCTCCTCCACAAAAATGCAGAAGATCCAGGGGGCACAACTGAACTTGCTCTGACAATTCCTACTTCTCCTTTTCCTCCATGCACTGTGTCCTGGGAAGGGAGTTCATGTAAATTTCCCAGTGCCCCTCTGGCACTGAAAATTTAATCTGTTTTACTAATTCACCCCTAGGCTTATGATGAATAGAAAATGAAGAGGTGTGTCACCTTGTCCAGTGAATTTGGGGGTGATGAGCTCAAACCAACAAATATATAGCTAAAAAGATAGCAAGCTGGACTAAAACCAAGTTCTCAGTGGTTAATTATTAGTCCACTGTTCATTATGATGTGTAGTTTCAATCCTAATGAGGTGGAACTTGATGAGATAATTACTTTGAAGTATAGAATTCTGTTTGCCCACAAGAAAAGCTTATGGTATGGTATAATCTCATCAGGCCCTTCCCTTTTTCTCAAAAGTTATTAGTTTCATTTAAATGGGAAGTTTGTCTTTTCTCTTTTAAGGGAAATAGCATGGTGACTGGAGATACCTGGTACCTATCAGAATTTATGTCAAGGTAACCACCATCTGCAGATCATTCCTTATTCCTATTGTCCAACCTAAATCTACCCTTCTCTAGATTGAAGCCATTACCCCTTGTCCTACTGTTACATGCCCTAGTGAACAGGTCTTCCCCAGCCTTCTTACAGGCTCTTTTCAGGTATTGGAAGGTCATTATAAGGTCCCCCCGACATCTTCTCTTCTTCAGGCTGAACAACCCCAACTCCCTCAGCCTGTCTTAATAAGAGAGTTGCTCTGATCATTTTTATTGCCCTTCTCTGGGCACGCTCAAACAGGTCCACATCCTTCTTGTGTTGGGGGCACCAGAACTGGATGCAGTACTCCGGGTGAGGTTTCACCAGGGCAGAGTAGAGGGGCAGAATCACCTCTCAGTATGCTGGCCACACTTCTCTTGATGCAGCCCAGGATGTAGTTGACCTTCTGGCCTGCAATTGCACATTGGTGCAATCATGTCCAGCTTTGGATCCACTAGTACCCCCAGGTCTTTTTCCACAGGGCTGCTCTCTAGCATGTCTTCCCCCAGCCTGCATTCATATCTCTGCTTGCCCTGGCCCAGGTGCAGGACCCTGCACTTGGCCTTGTTGAACCTCATAGGGTTCACCTGGGCCCACTACTCCAGCTTATCCAAGTCTTTCTGGATGGCCTCCTGTCCCTCTGGTTTATCGACTGCACCGTCTAGCTTGGTGTCATCAGCAAACTTGCTGAGGGTGCTCTCAATACCACTGTCAGTATCATTAATGAAGATATTAACCATCACTGGTCCCGGTCCCCCTGAAGGACACCACATGTCACCTTTTTCCATCTGGACTTAGAGCCATTGACCACTACCCTCTGGATATGACCATCCAGCCAATTCCTTATCCACTGAACAGTCCACCCATCAAACCCATATCTCTTCAACTTATGGAGAAGGTTGTTGTGGGGGAACATGTGAAAGGCCTTGCAGAAATCCAGAGAGATGACATCCATAGGTCTTCCCTTGTCCACTGATGCAGTCACTCCACTGTAGAAAGCCACTAGGTTGGTCAGGCAGCATTTGCCCCTGGTAAAGCCATGCTGGCTGTCTTGGATGACCTCCTTGTCCTCCGTGAGCCTTAGCATGTTTTCTAGGAGGATCTGTTCCATGATCTTCCCAGGCACAGAGGGGAGGCTGACAGGTCGGTAGTTCCTGGGGTCCTCCTTTCTACCCTTTTTTAAAATGGGCACAATTTACCATCATTCAGTAAGAAAAGAAGAAGGAAGCTGCCTTCTGACTCAACAGAAGGGTTTTTCTGTGGGTTCCAATTTGAAGGATACAGCAATATGTCATAGATAGAGGACAAACAGTTAAGGCCTGCTTTGCTTTTCATCTGCAAATACCACAGATGTTGGATGAGGCACTTCTTGTTTTTCTCTGATCAAAAAACTTAGCTACAAAATCAGATGGGTAGAATACAAATCTCATGCAGAGCCCAAATCTTCATATTTTAATCTGAGGAGAGCCTTAAGATTGAAGGAGCTCTGGGAGAGCTGTGCTTGTAACAATGAAGGGAGATTCATTGAGGGCCTGGGAAGGTGTGTTGCGATCTTGTAGAACTAAGGCTAAAAAAGGAAAAGAAGCAAAATGGTAGTTAGCACAGAAACAAAATTGAGCAAATCAAGAAAGGAATCATCAAAAGATAAAATACAACGTTAGACACTTTTAATCTAGGGGGGGAATGAAGAGACATATTTCTTCCAGTCATTCATATCTCAAACTGATCATGATGTTACTATAGAGTGGTGGCATGTTTGTGTTGTGAAGTCCTGGCTTTTCTCTACGGTGGCACAGACGGGGCATGGAATAGCACCCTAATGAGACCACACCAGCTGCCATGCTGGCTGACACTCACTTGCTGTCTTGCTTCCACATCCCTTCTCAACCTTCCATTCTTTTCAATTTTATGCCACACATATCCTCAATATGTGGACATGGTGTTAAAGGAGTGAGGGAAGTGGGAGGTGGACTTGAAGCTTGACCTAGCAATACATTTCCCCAGGGAATAGGACTGGGTGATGAGAGGGGAGGGCACTAGTGAGTGCTGAGAGGAAAGTGCATAAGCAAAACACATATGCAGCAATATTTTACAAAAATCTTTTCCCAGCCTACAGTGACTTGTGGTTCATGGACTTGTTGAGCCAAAGTGAGTATCTGAATAAATTCTTATCTATTAACATGCTTGATTTTTCTGAACCAGGTAGTTTTTACCAGTCTGTAGCAAGGAGAGTGCAGCAACCGTCTGGACTCACTGTGTGGAGAAGCATCCCCTTCTCTTGGCGTTGAAACTCTGATCTGCCTTTTCAATTGATGATTCCCTAGTTCTTTCTTTAAAAGACACAGAATAACCCTTCTTTCAGTCACCCTCTTTGTGGGCTACTTAGGATTTTAAAGATCTGCATCATGTCTCTTTAAAAAGTTGTAAATTATGGTTACAATACAAATACAGTTAATTTAGTTTAATGGCAGGCTGTGTAAGAAAAAAGCTAGCAGGAAGTTAAAACAATGATGCATCCTTCAACAGACATCTCAGTGTGATTAAGAGACAATACAGGAGCTATTAACTGTCAGACTGCAATGAAGTTAAACAGCTTGTTTTGTTTTTACTGGAAAGCAGAAAGACTATAAAGAATTTTAAGTGTCTTTCAGAACAGGGCAAAGAAGTTACCAAGAAGCTATTTCCTCATGTAAAATCCTTACTGAAAGGTCTAAGGAGTCTGAACCTCCTGAGCCTTTTCACAGGGCATGGGTGGAAGAGTTGTGTACAGAGACCATTTATAGCTCTACAGCTCTTTTGCTTTGAAGTTTTGTCCCCTTCTTACAATTCAGACAGACAATACTGTGATACTTACTCTTTGTTAGAAGAACAGAGGGAAGAAACAGAAGTGCCAAACCCTGTCAGACCCACATGGGTAGGCCCTGTTGACATCTAGGGCATATAACCCTTGCCAGAGCCTAAGCAGAGAATAATTTGAAAGTTCCCAGGAGAACTGGTGAAGATTCAGGTTTAGTCAGTTGAGGAGATGCAGTGAGGACACTATGGAGGGCATGGGTGTTTGGGAAGCCCCCGTGGCATTGTTTTAGTTTTAATATATTTATCATGGTTTCAGGTTTTTGCCTCAAGGATAGATATGGTTTAGGGAACTCGTAGAAGCATGCAGCATCCTTCAGGAACCCCAGCCTACATTTCTTTAGAGTTTAATACCTTTGTTGGCATCGGTATTTTTATTAAATTATATTTAGGGGGTTTTACTTGTCTGCATGCTCTGGCACTAGTTACATGGAAGAAATTTCTGCTTCTTTAATCCTGACTTTTGTGTATAAATGTTATTTTCTGTTTTAGCCAGAGATGTTAAAGCAAGATGTCTCTGACTAGCTGCAGGTACTTTTTAACACTGGTGTCACCTAACTAATCTTCAGACTGGTGATGTCCTCAAAGCAGGGTCCATCACCCACTGTGCAAGAAGCCAGTCCACACAGTGTCGAGATACTTGCTTTGTTTTCCAGTTGTGAGTAGAAAAGGGAGCCTGGTGATATTCCACAAAGCAAGCTCAGCTACTTTTATCCACAGAAACATGCAAAATTACTTTCTCTCTATTTATATTCTATCACTCCCATATATATGATTGGTTAACTAGTTCTTCGCTTCCATTTAAAGTGACAGTGCTTGAAAATTTCACTATGCGTGCTCAAAGAGCAGGGGTCATTTTGTTAGTAGGAGTCCCTCTAGCCTGTGGGTGGGCATTTTAGTATGCTAATAGGACATTAATATGCTGATGGATGTTAAATCAGTAAGCCCAATTAGTCAGTGTTTTCTACCTAGTGCTCAAGGCTATAAGCAAGATAAGTTGTGGGGAGCACTCCTTTCCATCCCTTTCATCTGTCTTGCAGGTCTTATTCTCAAGGACAGGTTGTTGGCTACTAGGGATTTGTTTTTCTCTAATTCTTGCCATCTCAGCATTATGTAAGCTCTGTTTTTATTCTGCATGTCTCTCTGTTCTCTTCTACGTGATTTTTCCCCAAATGTTGTGTATTTCAATTAATAACAGACATCAGCAGCAATATTGAATTTGCAGATGTTTAACAATGGGTCCCAAGTGTTGTGTTCCTGGCTGTAGAAATGTCCTCTACATATCAGAGCACAGGATACTGAGCAGAAGATTCAAACTCCACTTCCAGTGTGTCTCACTGACTTGCTTAGGGTTTTTTGCTGAGGTTCTGAGGTGGTTTTGGCCTCCCTGAAACACGTACATTATGTTTTTTACAATGGTGCGGGCCAGAGGGCTATTTGGGAACTCAGTAAGATTCATCAGTGAAATTAATTTCTGAAGGACACCTGTGAAATTTTTCAGTAGAGTGACTATACCAAATGCTGTTATAACTTTCTATCTAGATTTTCCTCCCAACCAAAGGTACCCAGCTAAATCCATGAACTATTTCCTCCCTTGTGGTAAAATATTACTGTCGTGGGAAGTTATCGTCATCTGTGAGGGAAGTGATGCCCAGCATTTGCTATGCTCCAAAGTGCTGTACCCATGCTTTTTGTTCCCCTTCTGCCTTTCTCCTGCCTCTGCTGTGAGTCTGGTGAAGAAATCACTTGGGGAGTCGTTGAAGCATCTGCTTTTGTCATTTCAAGCGTGGAGTCCTCAATCTTAATCTCCTCAATTACTGCAACGAGCAGTGGCCAAATGTACCCATTGCATCCACAGATGACAGCAGCCACAGAGACCACTGGGGTGACTGGCCCAGGGACTCCTGCCTTTATTGCATGATCATGAAGAAGAGTCCCTCACCTCCTCCAAATTTATCCCAGCCAGTGTATTTACCCCACACAAATGAGGAGACCTTAACTTCACACTCCCACTCTCCCATCTCTGCAAACTGTCACAGTCACATCCTTTCACTAATTTATTTATTTTTTTTTGTACAAAAGCACAGATAGAGCCCATGTTCACTTTGTGTCAAAATATACTTGCAGAGGCTTGATAGAAGTTTCTAGCCACAATACTGTTCTCTCTCTGTGTTGCAGCTTTTTACATGTAAGATGCCCATGTGTGGATATTACAAAACATTTAAGTTCAACATGATGGGGATGGAAAGCAGGCTGGGGAGCCTTGGCTGAGCACTTCTCACTGAACCTGCACTTCTTTCCTTGCCCAGCTTCTTGTTCAGCTCCAAAGAGTGTTTCTGGACTGGGCAATGACTGCATTAGTGCACTGGTTATTGACTCTGATGCCTGCCTCTTAGTCGAAAAGCCAAGTGCTTCCAAGCTGTGGTGTGCTGGCTGCTTGTGGCACTCAGTTCTGTTCAAAATGCTACCTGGCTGGCAGACACCCATGCTCCCTTTGCAGTGGTGGTCCCTGCAGGAGCTGTCACAGGGAAAAAATGTGCAGGTCTGTGGCTTTTAGTGTCTTATGGGAAGAGCCATCTCTTGTAAAGCCTTGGTTTGGCCATTTTCCATCTGCAAGAGGCTAGAAAACAGTCTGGCAGAAGCTTCCAGGAGTCTTTCATGACCGATAGTGCAGGCCAGGTGGACTGTTTCACTCAGGAGTTCATGTGTTTTGTCAGCCAGCTTGATGACTTTTGCAGCACTTTCTGGGCAGCTCCAGTTAATGTCATCCTTTCATCCTCCTATGATCTCACTCAGTTTCCTGGAGACTGAAGTGTGAAGGTGCAGTTGGCCCCTTCTGTACTTCAAACCCTCAGCCTGCCAGTGCTGGAAAAGGGGGGGGGAGGAGCACATTGCAATGCTCCAGTGTCTGCCTAATTCTTGAGTGGCTCCATGACCTGTCCTTGAAGACATCAGTTCTCCGTCAGAGAAACTGATATTTCAATGGAACCTTTAAATTATAGACTCTAGGCCATATATACTAAAGCACTCACCCAGTTATATGCTGAATTTATGCCGGGTTTTTTTTAGAAAAGAATGTGGAAAACCATTTAAATATTCCTGAAGAATGAATGGGCAGTTACTATTTTTCATATGCAAACAGGATCTAGAACATACAGATGGCTGGTTTAGTGTCTGCTATATTGGCATATGCAGATAACTTTTTCATGTACATATGTGTAACAATAACTGAATATTAAAATTGAACAGTCAAGAAGCACTCTGTTTTCCCTCATTTTAAAAAATCTGGTCTGCTTTATTTAGACAATGTATTACTATTATATTTGGAATGTCTGTACAATATTTACTGAATTCATAAGTCAAAATATTAGTTTAGTTTTCAAAAATTGAAGCACAATTTCCATTATTGTGGTCTCATCTTATTTACACTTAATAGAAAATTCACTATTTAAATAATAAATTTGAGAGAGAAAAGCATTTCACCAGAGAAGTTCATAAAGATATCTAACACAGAGAGGATACATCAGATGGAAAAGTCCTCAATATGCTGGAATAATTACAAACTCCTTTTAATAAAACGGGATTTTTCAAATGTGGCTTAGGAAGATCATTTAATAAGCTGAAGTCTATAAACACTCCATCAAGGGACTGGAATCATTATTTGGACCATCTTTAAAAGTTCTGCCATTTATTCAATTGTCTGTAATGGGCTTTATGAGCTGCAGGAGTTTGTTATGCAAATAGCCGTGTAAGATTTGTATGCAGCTGGAGGAAATGTGTTGGTTTTTACAGGCCCAGTAGGCAGATTCCAAAGTGAAGTATCTCCATCGCTTCAAATTGTTTTAGCACCAAACTAACACAGAAAATTACATTTTCCTTAGGAATACCTATGTTGCCTTACTTTCCATCTCTTTCATTGTTTGCAAGACTAGCAGTTAAAGTCTACCACGGAATCAAGACAGAGAACAGGACATTCTTTCACAAATGCATGCCATTTTTTTAGGGCATTTTAGGGCATTCTGAGACCTTCTTTTGCCAGCATCTTCAATAGGGTTGTATCTTCAAATGAACCTCTGTGTGTAAAATTGAAATGGCCAATTCTCACAAGATTTTAAAAAGACTCACTTGTCACTTGTCCTGGGATGCCGGTAAATTATCTCCTTCTTGAAACAGGAAACTGGACTTGTGGCAAGGCTTAACTCTAAAGATGCCAGCAAAGATGCTAACAAATACTTGCCTTCGATCTTCCTTTTGTCCGCATTTGCAGCATCTCCTTTACCTCGAGTATGATCAGATCAGAAGAGGAGTCCTCTACCACTGTTTTTTATGGAAGTAGAGTGTACTGAGACTTTGACCATAAAAGATTTAAGCCTCTCCCTGCCATGCATTTGCCATCAGTTGGAGAGGCATTTTCTGTCACATGTAAGGTGCAAATAAAGGCTGTAGGAATCACTTCAGAACACTAATATATAAAATCTTCACCCCACAGAGTTGTCATTCTAATGTTAAGTTGCAAATTAAGTGGAAAATTTTCTGTGATAATGTTGTGGTTTCTTCTCTCTCTCCTGCCTGACTTGCATTAATGTCGTGGTTTGAGCCCAACACAATAAAGGAGCAGCCCCACGGCTGCTCACTCAACTCCCCCCACACACACTCTGGGATGAGGAGGACAAAGCTCCTGGGTCAAGACAAAGGACAAGAAGGGATCTTCACCGATTAAGATCCCAGGCAAAACAAGAGTCAACTTGGGGAAAAAATAGTAATTTAATTTAATACTAATCAAACACACCTAGGACCCAGACACACACAGAGCAGGGCTTACCTATGTTACCCCACCCCTCCCTTCTTCCCGGGCCCAAATCCCTCTGTTCCCGGTTTCTCTCCCTCCTTCCCCTCAGCAGCACAGGGGGACAGGGGATGGGGTTTAGAGTCACTTCACAGGCTGGGGGTTCCTGCTGCTCCTTCCTCCTCAGGAAGAAGGATTCCTTACAGTCCTGCCCTGCTTCCCCACGGGGTCCCTCCCATGGCAGAGAGTCCTCCAAGACCCTCTCCTTCCTGAGTCCTTCCCACCAGGCCCGGAGCTGCTCCAGCCTGGGCTTCCCACAGAGTCACGGGGGCTTCGGGAACAGCCACCTCCCCTGGCCCGGGGGCTTCCACAGCTGCACAATCAGAGTCCACTGGCAGCAAATCCTCTGGCCACAAAATCCAAGTCCAGTGGCCAAGTTCACCCCTCCTGGCACCTTCAGGGAATGTCCCACCACGTTCCTCCATGAGTGCAGGGGCACAGCTGCCATCTCACCATGGGCTGCAGGGAAACTTCTGCTTGGGCACCTTCTGCCCCTTCTTCCTCACCAACCAGAGGCACTGCTTTTCTCTTCCAGCACAGTTCTTTCTTTCTTTAAGTTCTCACTCTGCTCAGGTCTCCTCTCAGTTCCTTCGTATGTTAATCACTGAGGTGTATCTATTGTCCCTCTGATGGCTTCTTGGCTGGGTTTGGAGCTGGAGGGAGCTCTTCAGCTTCTTACCAGGGCCACCCCTGTGGCCCTTCCGCTGCTACCAAAAAACCCACCAAACCAAACGAGAACGGATACATAATAATGAAGCAATTGGATTGGGGGCTTTGTGTCCTATTTTTTCTGTCTTACAAGAAAACATTACTTGTATGAAATGGAGAATATTTTCTTTGGTGGTAGAACTATGAATTTTGTTTTGCAGAGTTTATGGTTTTTGCATTAAGCTTGTTCATATTCTTACCTAAAAGCATTAGCAGTAGTATTACAGGTGATGTGTCATTCTGTACTCTTCATCTGTAGGTTCTACAACAATAGAAGATGAAATCAACCTTGTGCTGGAAACTAATAACATTATTTTGTATCTATCCCCTCCCCTAATGTTGCCAGATTGTATTAATCATAAATGTCAATGAAGTCTCCAGATGACTTACTGACTTTCAACAAAAGGCCTTCATCTCAGCCTCTTATATTCCAAGGTCAAGGGGAATGTAACATTCAGAATAATTATTAGCATTATTTTACCTTGACATTTCAGCCCTGCTTTCAGTTTAGCATTCCATCCAGGCAGTGAAGACAAATGTCATCTTTCAATTCACTGGAGGGAATTGCCCCAATTAAACTTGACTTGAAGTATATCTAAAGCCCTGGATTAATGTGCGGTCCTGTTTTTTAGCAAGAACCACTTCATGAAGGAGAAAAACTTTCATTAAAAGCATCCAAGATTTACTATGACAAGAAAAAGCAATTTTTGAATTGCCACTTTCTCCCTAGGCAAGGTTAATAATCAGCACTTCTCCTTTTCAGAAGAGTTAGTGGTTGTGCTGCCCTAAAGATTCTTCTGCCTTTTGTTTCAGCTAAAAGGTCAGAGTCATAATTTTGTCTCATCATGAACCATTAGTGGTACCTTGTCAAAACTTTGTTACATGTCTAGGATCTTGTGACTGTCCTTTGTACATGCCTGTATTTACTTCCTTTTTTTACTTAATGTCAGGTAAAAGGGGCAGAATATATTGTTTGTGGGTTTTTTTCCTAGCAAACAAACGTTTTCACCAAAGCAGGGATGAAAATAAGAAGCCACCACTGCACCACGCACAAACCTACAGCTATTTGACCTTGACTGGGTGGAGAGCTGGCAGTCTGGTTCATTCAAAAAATTTTACTTGCTCACTTCCTGCAAACTTTTAACAACCCTTTTGATTCTGGAAGTCTGTTTTGATAGGTGAAAGCAGAGACTGGTAGAATGAAGCACCTTCTACTGTAGGAGAACTGACTCATGATCATCTAAAGAACCTGAAGAAGCACATGTCTAAGGGATCTGATGGAGTCCATCCATGGGTCCTGAGGAAGCTGGTGGATGAAGTTGTTAAACCTCTGTCCATCATTTTTGAGTCATCATAGTGGTCTGGTGAGGTTCCGTCTGATTGCAAAAAAAGGAACATAGCCCCTGTTTGTAAAAAGGGGGAAAAGGCAGACCCAGGAAACTACAGGCCATTCAGTCTCATCTCTGTGCCCAGGAAGATCATGGAACAGATCCTGCTGGAAAGTCTTCTAAGGCACATGGTGATTGGTGACAGCCAACATGGCTTCACTAAGGGCAAGTCATGCCTGACCCATCTGGTGGCCTTCTACAACAAGGCTACAGAGATGGTGGACAGTGGCAGAGCAACTGATGTCATCTACCTGGATTTGTGCAAGGCCTTTGGCACTGTCCCACATGACATCCTGGTCTCCAAACTGATAAGACATGGATTTGACAGAAGGATCACCTGGTGGATAAGAGATTGGCTGGATAGCAGCACCCAGAGAGTTGTGGTTAATGGCTCAATGTCCAAATAGAGGCAGGTGATGAGAGGTGCTCCTCAGGGGTCAGTACCGGGACATGGACAGAGGGATTGAATGTATCTTCAGCAAATTTGCTGACAATACCAAGCTGTGTGGTGTGGTTGATACCCACGAGGGAAAGGATGCTATCCAGATGCTGGAGAGGTGGGCCAGTGCCAACCTCATGAAGTTCAACAAGGCCAAGTGCAAGGTCCTGCACCTGTGTCGGCACAACCCCAGGCACAAATACAGACTGGGGAGAGAATGGCTGGAGAGCAGTCCTGAGGAGAAGGACTTGGGGGTGGTAGTTGATGAGAAACTCAACATGAGCCGCCAGTGTGTGCTGGAGCCCAGAGACCCAACGGCATCCTGGGCTGCATCAAAAGAAGTGTGGCCAGCAGGGCCAGGGAGGGGATTCTGCCCCTCTGCTCTGCTCTGGTCAGACCCCACCTGGAATACTGTGTACAGCTCTGGTGCCCTCAGCACAGGAAAGACATGGAGCTGTTGGAGAGGGTCCAGAGAAGGGCCATGAAGATGATCCAAGGGCTGGAGCACCTCTGCTATGAAGACAGGCTGAGACAGTTGGGGCTGTCCAGCCTGGAGAAGAGAAGGCTCTGGGGAGACCTTATAGCACCTTCCAGTACCTGAAGGGGCTACAGGAAGCTGGGGAGGGGTTTTTCACTAGAGAAGGCAGTGATAGGACAACGGATAATGGTTTTAAACTGAGAGAGGGGAGATTTAGGTTAGATATCAGGAAGAAATTCTTCACCATGAGAGTAGTAAGGTGCTGGAATAGGCTGCCCAGGGAAGTTGTGGATGTCCCATCGCCTGATGATCTTTAAGGTCCCTTCCAACCGTAAGCATTCTATGCTTCTATAATAGGTAAATAAATAACTATATAAACTACATTCTCTGTAAATTGTTCAGAAAGCAGGTGTGAACAGACAAAAGACAGACAGCAGTTAGTCTTCAGATGGTGGGCTTTTCCGGTACAGTACAGAGAATATATCACATTCCTGTGATGAGCACCATTTATTTTGCTGTAGAGGAAAAAATTGAGCCACAGTGCAAAAGAATATACAAGGCTGTGTAACTGAAGCTCCCTGTTCTTATTAGTGGCTTTTCCTGCTGCACTATCCCTTTCTGTGAAACCTTGAAGATAAAATTGTTTTGCATGTTTTGGGCTGTAAGTCATGGCTACTCTCCAAGTGACAGCAAATTGCTATTTGCATCTGTTATGGTTGTGTGCCCAGTGTGTGATTTTGCACAATTGCTGTGGCCCATACTGTTTCGATGAAAGTGAAATGTATTGGCTTGTAATTAAATTTGACTTTGGGACTTCACCTAACTGGAAAGTAAATTGATTGATGCTGACACTTCTTTTCTTCTAACCTCTAGCTCCATGCAGATTCATACTTGAAATGCTTTTGTCTCCAGCACAAACATGCTCTTTCTCCTATTATTTTATTTTAACTAGGAATCTTGCATAAATATCACATGAATTTTTACTTGGCAGCATAGATTTGTAATGAACTGCACTTTTTTTTCCTCCAGAATTTTAAAGCAAATCTGACATTGCTTTCTACTCAAATGCTGTACATTTTGGCTTGGCTTATAATTAGAAGTCTAATTGTACACAAATGTCAGAACTCTTTGTATGAAATGTTGGTGAAGCTTTGCACCTCTGTAATGTACCACAGGAGTCTTGAGTTCCTTTCCAATTTCTACTTCCTTCCCTGCTTCCTCCTATTAGATATTTACTAAGGATAGCTGAATGATCTTTAGTGTATTTATTGCCAGCAGTTCCTGACTGGTTTTTAGTTTGCTTTCATTGACTTAAGCAGCAGGCTCATTAATTGTGTTGATAAGAGAAATGGAAATTTCTTTCCTCCTGCTTGCCAAGCTCAACAAAACCCCTGAATCTGAAGAACATGGCAGAGATAGAGAATTGATACTGAATGCAATGGAAATGATCCTGTCCTGTCTCAGCTAAGGATCTGGCCCATTTTGTGAAACAGAATAACAGTTATTCACTTATTACTTCATTGTGTGGGTGCTGCAATAAAGCATGTACGTTGCATGCATATATAGATGTAAGGATGTAAGAGAAGCTGTTGCTAGTCTTTTGCATCTTAATTTTTGTGGAGTACTGTCTGATGTTGGAAGAAGGTATAAAACGTATTCCACTTATCTTCTATATTCTTCCTTTTTTTCCCCTTTCCCTATGTTTAAAATGTACTTTTAAGTTTTGTAACTGTTTTCCCAGCTATGTGAATGTCTCATTAGTGCTAATCTACCAGATGGGACCCCAGAGAGTGGGAAGGAGAGATTCAGAAGACCTAGCTGTAACCCAGCAAAGCAAGGTTTTCTAGATCCCCTGTCATCCAGCTGCTTTGTATAACCTTTCAGAGAGGGTTGTCTTCTGGGATTTCTTCTATATTCCTTCACGATTACCTGACACCATAAAATTAGGCTTTATCATACTAGCATTTTTCTTCTGTGTTTCCAGCAAGGAGGTTTCCTAGCCTGGTGGTTTTGAGGGCTGAGAACACAAATATATCACTGTCCAGCATGCACGTTTATTTTTCCACAAGCTGTGGAATGTCCTTTCCTAGAAATACGTTTGCAGCCCACAAATTCACCTTTTCAGGAGACCATGCTCTGGTGCCATTTCTAATGTAATTAGTTCCTTGTACAGTCCCACTTCTAAGCCCTTGGAGCCTAAAGCTTGGGAGATCATTATTTCCATCCCTGAAGAGGGGTCTTTCAAAATCCCTTTGCATCTTGTGGGTTAAGTGTTTAATGTTTCAGCTGAAGATTGGTAAGCATGAGAACAGAAGCTAAATGGAATGCATTGTGTTCTGTACCCATCCATTTTGAATAACTGTCCTTTTGGCCTTAAACTTCCTTGTATATAAAAAATACCTTTGGATTTTCCAGTGAAGAGTACCTAGAGGTTATTTTTCCCTGTCTCAACTGGAATAAACACAAAAGGAGTATCTGGCTGATAATGAATCTGCAGCAGCACAGCTCCAAGGCCCTTAGTGTCTGTGTTTTTCATTAAATGATGTATGTCTTCACAGTAAAGTAATATATAAATGCTAAGAAATTACTGCTGTTAAGTGTGGAGGTTCAAATAGGTTCAAATCTATTTTTGCAGTCCAACAAATTTTCTTGAAACTTAAAAAAATAAAAAAAATACCCCATGCTGACAAGAAGTCCTAAAAAATCAAGTCTGTTGAGGTAATTTATGTGTGTGTACACACTCAGACAGGTATTCTGGTCTGGCTTTTTAGTTTGAGACTGTTATAAAAGTGATTGAAAACAAAGGGAGTTGTTTGGGAGCACTGCTTCAGTGAATCAAAACTATTAGGGGTTTTACTGCTGTGAAAACAGGGTTTATTTAATAGGCCTCTCCAAAGTTTCTTTTTCCTCTGCCTCCAAGCCAGAGTGGACACTGGCATGTGAGAGGATTGCAGGCTGTGAATTTTCAAAGAGGTTTATAGTAACGAGACCACCCCAGTTGCTCTGCTAATGCTGCTTTTGCCTGTAGAAGAGATTCTCAGAGTGTTTGAATTACAGAGGCAGCGAAGTAATTGAGGAGACTTGTTCAGGAAGCAACTTACGAACATTTCCTTACCCAAGAGCTCTTTGGTCAAGAACATGAAAGCGAACATAACTGAAAGAAACCTAGTAAAAACCTCAGTGTAGCAGCATTGATTTTCTGATTTGTGATTTTCTAGTTTGTTTTTGTTTGTTTTGTGGTGTTTTTCCCTGTTCTTCTGTTTTAATATATCCTCTGTACTTCTTTTTCTAACAAGCTACAGTATTCTACCCATCACCTGAGAGGTTTTAAAAAGACCAATTGAGCAATTAAACAGGTTTCCAGCAGCTTTGGTTACAAAGCCATTGGGTTGCATGGAGAAAATGCTGGCAACAAACAACTGATCTAATTTAATGAGGTGCAACTGAGTAATTTGGGGCATCCAGCAGGTTTTTGCTATAAGGGGCTACATCAGAGGACTCTTTAATAAGCATCTTCCATTATTGGCTTTTGGAGTTGTCCTTACAGAGTAGTTATGAAATGCCTTGTGCTGTTGCTGATCTGTGGGCCCTGAGCTCCTGCTTCTCACCCATTTAATTAATTAGAGAAAAACAGACCCAGAGGATAAGTGACTCTAAGGCCTCATACTTTCTCTTCACTGTATTTTCATTGTATTACTTACAAAGAACTTGAACAGAGAGAAGGTGACCTTGCTTGTAATTGTAACATTCCTCATTTTTCGTTTCATGTGAGCAAAAAAATCTTCAGTCCTTTACATTGCTTACTCTTTGAGTTATAGGTAGTGAATTGCTTTAGATTTGAATCTTTCTGTAAGCAAGATTGTGTCCATCTTCCATTGCAGAAATGGTCATAAATTTTCCTGAATTCATGTCTTGTTACAGTAATAGCACTATTTCAAGAGGAATTACTGTTGCACACTTCATGACACTGTTTATGTACTCTGTCTGTGGGTCTGAAAACATCTGTGATGTGGCTGTTAAAAGTATCTGAATGGCCACAAAACTGAAAACTGCAAAAAAGAACGTTTTTACCCTTTTATCTTTCAAAGACTAAATTGAAATTCATCAGTGCATGTAATAGCCATTTCTCTAGAGTGAGCTGCCATGAGGTCAATTTTTTTCATATGTCAGTGATATGTAAATCCACAATGCTCTGGCTCCAAGCAAGCCTTCCCGGCTTTTGGTGAGCCAAATGTTTGGAAGAGTTCTTCCTAGAAAACAAGTCTGCTCAATCAAACCTGCACAGGTCTTCCCCACAGAGAGACCTCTCCCAGAAAAATGCCACCGTAGAAGAAGTGTTACGTTTATTGGCATAATTTAAGAATATTACATTTAAAAATTGATTTCTTGGAGTAATATGGAAATATATTTGGGAGAGTTTTTAGATGGGTGTTTTGTTTCTCTCTCGTAACTTTAGACAATCTTGCCTCAGTTGGGAAGACGACAGAGCACTGTGTAAGCCATGAGCAGGTACTTTGGAGGGCTCCCCCAGAGCTTGTGAGTGGCCTGTGGGTCAGCACCCATATCTACTGCCCTCCCTGCCAGCCTGCTGAGCTTGGCTGCTCTCCTCACCAGCAGAGAAGTGAGGGAGCAATGAAGGAATTTCTGCCTTAGGGGAGCACAAACTGTGAGTTTAATTAATGGTTCCCAATACTGGCTGTTGGTAGATACATATATCTGCGTGTATCTGTAGACTCTGCATGTGTGTGCACACGCGTGCTCGTGCGCCAAGGGATGTACTGGAAACTTCCTGTGTCCTGTGTTTTTAACCCCTGCCAGAGGATGCCTGTGAGGTGCTGCTGCTTCTTTTCTTTCAAATCTTGAAGAGGGCAGGAGAGAAGAGAGAAAAAACCTCTTACAGGTGAAATCACCGCAGTGAGCAAAGATGGCATCTCCATCATCTCAGAAGCTGTTGAAACACTCCTCGTGCTAACCAGCCGGGAGCTAATGGGAGTGCTTTCCACAGAATGCTTGTTTTCAGTCCTGGTAATACAGCATAAGTTTAATCAGTTTATTACAAAAAATGTGTTCCATTTCCAAAATGTGCACAGTAGTTTGAATCAGTATGTTACCATGGCTTCATCAGTTCACTAACATTTGAGGTGTTTTGTTTGTAAAATTTACAGTTGGCTTTTGGCATTTATTTTTTTTTACTTCTGTGTTCAACCTGCTTGCCTTCCAAGCTCTGACTGTTATTTAAATTATTCTTGCTACTACTTTACAGAGAAACTCCATAGGTAATTTTCCATCATATTAATGAAGATTGTAAGAAGAAATCTGCTTCCTTAACTTGCCCTTAATGACTAAGCCTTAAAAGAAATAAGTTAATCAACACCCAGTTGCTTCAATATTTATGCTGAAATCGTACCTTGTGACTGGAACTCCTTTTAGATAAGTGTGATTTATAATCCATTGACTTAAAGTGTTGCAGATGAAAGTAGAACTGGTACTTTTGACAGTGTACTCGAAACACCACCTAGTATAAACCATGACTGAATGAGGATTTAGGTGGCTGTGTCTCTTTACCTGTGGGCAGTGGTTTTTAAAAAGCATTGTGTTTCAATCAGATAGTAGAACAATAAAGATCTACATCTGCTTGCGTATATAGGCCATTATGGAAACTGCTGGAAAGTTGCTTGGATATCAGCCTGATGATGTCTGGTTGCTCATTTGACTTTGAGAGAGTTTTTGTCAGGTGTAGATGCTCAAGTTATGTACAGATACAAATGCAGTTATAAACAGTGTAGTCAGGCACTTGAAATTATAAACACAGAGTAGCTAGGGAATACGTTTTGCATGGGCAGCTACTTTACATGTTTTGCAAGTGTTTCTTATGCACCTATGGAAAAAAAAACCTAACAGGAAAACAAAAGGCTGGCAGTGCTAACTCTTAAGAGCTGAAAGCCTGGGGTTGGAGCCAGAGGTCTAAAATAGAAAAGGGCAACATAACCGTCTTTTTTTGGTGATTAATATAAAGCCTTTGTTAGAGTTCCTAACTCACATCAGTCCTAAATATAATCACAGGTGAGCTAGGAAACAGTGGAGAGAAATTTGTGAGAGAGAGAGCAAATGAGCTGCATTTTTCCTAGTAAGCTCTATCAGAGAACTGACTCACTGATTAAAACTGGTTAAACCAGGATGCTCAAGCCTTCAGGAGTTAGATGCCTTTACAGGCATCTGTTTAAGGAAAAACCCACACCTTTCATTTAAAAAAAAAAAAATAATAAAAAAAAATCATTCTGCATTAATAGGCCAAGATGTCTTATCCAGAAAACTTTGATCAAAAACTTTGGTGGTTCTTCAAAGCTGATCCTAACCACTGTGGGTGGAAAGTCAAAGTGAAAAGTATGTGAAGGTTTTTCATACCTCCTGCTTTTCTTTTATTTAGAAATGCCAGAAGAGAGGCTTTCTCATTTCCCGTGTGGTTGTTTCCTCTGTTTCTCATCATACTTAGAATCCTCAGTGAAAAGGGAACTGTGATTCTAAATTGTGAAACCCCTTTGTTGTTCAGAGAGCAATGTTACATGAGCCAAAGGGAGATCTGGGCTAAGAAATAGGTGATATTATTATTCCTTCTGTGTTTTTCCACCACTAGCTTAAACTTGAGCTTTAAATAAGAAGTACTGAAACTGTAGTCTTTAGTACAAATGCCCTTATCTCATCTATACTTAAAGGAAATTGATGATGTTCAGCATCTCACAGGACTTGCCTTCATACCCTCGTTTAAAAGGGGGGTTGTGTAGGCTAGAGGAATGCTTTCTGCTGTCTTTTTCTTAAACATATTTTCCATCCCCGTGCCTCAGAGACAAACTAATTTGGCAAGAGTCCTGAGTGGTAATAGAGGCAAAACTCTACCTAGTTGAGGCTCCCTCTGCAAAGTCAAGGAAAGCACTGTTAGCATGTGAAGTCATTCAATTCAAGGGGGAGTTTAAGTGCTCTCCACTCATCCCAAACTCTCTGGGGAACTTTTATGAAACTCCACAGAGGCAGTTGTAAGACTGTAGTGGGTGGGAAGACCCAAGAAACTGGGTGGAGTGGTGAGAAAATTTTAAGAATAGCTGGCAATTAATTTTAGCTCCTGGGACTGAGGGACTTTCCAATGCTGGCAGGTCTCAGTATGTGTGTTGTTACTCAGGCTACATGCCAAAAATATTTAATGCTGACTGCCAAGTGTGTTGGAGAAAAGTCGTTGTGCAGACACTGTCACTCAAAGGAAACACGCCACACCATGATCATTGGTTC
>NW_009954492.1:628354-665758 GCF_000747805.2 Chaetura pelagica
CACCATGATCATTGGGTCAGCAGTCGTTTTGCAGACAATGAATGCTGACATTTGGATAGCAAATGGAACAAATAGGAGGAAAAAAATAAAATAAAAAAAGGTGGGTGAGGAAATCTTTGTCTTTTTGGTAGTTAAGACCATTAAACCTGTTAGCATAAATTGTCTGTATGTGGGTCCTGAGGTGGTGTCGCAGTTGTCATAAGGAGAGTGCTGTGAGAGGGTGTTAGGGCACGTGGGGAGAAACTGATTGTTGAAATAACAGTGGCCCTTTGTGGTGAAAAAACACTGTTCTGAAAAAAACGTGTACAATGCAAAGCAGCAAAAAATAGGAAAGATGACTAAAGGGTGGCAGAAAAAAGGAAGACCTACTTTGGGTGTAATATAAAGATGTGAGTTGCCCTGCAGATTTCAACAGAGCCTGGACTTCAGACCTTGTGTTGTGTTCTGTGCTACCTGCTGGTTGTGACAGGATGGGATGTGCCCTTCCCGTGACAACACGTCAGAGGGTGTTTGTGGAACAAGCGCGTTTCGGGAGCTGGGCTGAGCGGGGAAACTGACTGAGCGGCTGAAGGGAAGGCCGTCTCTTCCTGAGCTGAAGACGCAAAGGAAGGGAAGGTGCGAGGACTTGGTCACACCATGCTGCTTTCCCCCTGCTTGTTGCCTCACACCCATCCCCTTGAGGAGCGCCCAAGGCAGCACTCAGGGCCACCCGCACTTCAGGGGTGCCCCTGGCACTCCGCTCGGGCGCTGCACCCACCGCGCCCCGCTGCTCACCCTGCAGCTCCCGGTGGCGGGGAGAAGCAGGAGACAGGCGGGAATTCCGGCAGACACGCCGCAGCCAGCAGGAGCCTCTCAGCAGTGGCTGCAGGGCCCGTTGGCTGCCTTATCTGTGGGACTTGACTTGATAACCCCGGCGCCAGCAGCAGCTCTTGCAGATTATCAGCTGGTCCCTGCCTTAGATGTGCAGGACAGGATCACTGCCATCACTGCCACGCTTTGTCACGGCCCTTGAGGGAATACACACAGTGCTCCAGGGCACTTGAAGAATGGCCTTAATTATTAATAACCATTATGGTTATGATTTTTTCTGTCAGACTCTAAAGTCTTGTTGATCATCATGGATTATTTATATATACACCACAATGCTGATGGCACCAGCTCCTTTATCAGCCCCCCAGCATCTACCATGCTGGTTGGCATCCTTTTTCCTGCGCCATACCCCCTGCTACACCACAGATGCAGTGGTCTGTTTGATACACAGATGTTTTCCCTGTTCCCTCAGTGTGGAGGAAGCCATGGGCTAGTGATTTCAGAAAGTTCAACCACGCCCATAGTTTGTTCAAGATGTGTTTATGGTAAAGGATAGGGAAAGGATGTACCAGGCTCAACTTGGGTGGCTTAAGGTTGTGGCCTGTGGTGGTGGTATTAATGGTGCTTTTCACCCCGTTCTTTCTGGTGTTCAAGACATACTTTTCCTCATGCTGCTGAGGCTCCCCCCCACCACCTCTACACATACACCCCTCCCCCCCCCCACCCCCCCATGCTTTTCAATGATAGTTTGGTACACATCTATCTGCATCATGGCTTCCTTCCCAAAGAGCACATGAGACGTCTTGTTCAGAAGGCAGGATCATCTTCAGCTTGGAGAGTTACCATTCCTGGTCTCATGAAAACTATCTTTTTTAATCCATCACTGGAATCCAGCCTGTGTGTATTCTTTTGACAGCATTTACCTTCCAAAGAGATCTTATTTCTGCCTCAAAAAATAATGCAAACTAGAACTGGTTGTGAATTTTTCAGATGGATACATAGACCTGACCATTGCAAGTTGCCTGTATCCTCTGCACACTTTGTGGCTACATTAGTTCAGGCCTTGCCCCATTTCCTTCTTTCACCACACAAAGCTGACTCACAGCAGGCTCTGTGGGAGGCAGTCTCAAATGCAAGTTGTCTGGAATGCTGGTTATTTGGAGCCTTCATGGAGGTCCCACAGGGGACAGGACACTCCTGAGGTTTAATCTGTTGATGGAGCAGTGGAGGCCCTTTCATGCCTTTGTCACTGTGGGTGGATGGCATTGTGGCTCCTGGATTCCACCAGAGCATGCTGCAGAGACAGCTGAGGAAACCAGTCCTAGCAAGGAGAATGGCACAGGAGAAACTTAGGCTAAAGAAAAGAAGCAAGCAGTGGATTAAGAAGAGGAAGGAGCAAATGGTCAATTTGCAAAGCCTCAAGACTGAGATCTAGATACTGAACTGAGGAGATGAAGTGATTGAGCAAAAAGGAGGGTCACAGGTACTGAGAGAATAAGCATACTAGCTGTTTCAAAACCTGGAACTAAACCAAAGGGAAAAAAAACAAGTATAAAACACCTCCTGTGCTAGCACTGCCCATGTCCAAGTTGCTAACTTGGCAGGGCAGGGCTGGGTTGGGTAAAAAACTCCTGGGCCAGAGACCTTGACTGGAGGAAATGCAGTAAATCCCCAAAGGGCCAAGGATGCACTTTATGGATAATATTAAACCGGTCACAGGGCTTGGTGCCTTCGTACCTTACTACCTTCCTTTGCTTCCACAGTGAGTCAGTGCAGGGAGGTGCAGTAGCAGGAGAGGACATGCTGTTTGAAGGTCTACCTGTCTTCAGAAATTGACTCAATGCCAGGAGCGGAAGTCTGGAGCATGAGGCTGGGCAAGCAGGACTCCTGCTCTAGGTGGTGGTCTGTCCTGGAAGAGCTAAACCTGCTGCTGTGCAGAACTGAACTGTCTTCTTCAGTATCACCAGAACTCTTGAAGTGGGTTCCTGTAGGAACAGTGAAGGTGTAGGTACCCCCAGGTACTCATTACTCTGAGACTTTCAGGTTTACTCCCAGAGGGTTGGAGGCTTGTCTTCAAAACCAGGGCCTGAAGCAGAGCATGTAACTTTTCCACAGGAAAGCAAAATACCAGGGGTTAAATGTGGTAATAGAAGTGTTAAAGTCCTGTTGTGAGTCCTGTGTTCACAAATGGCTAATTTGTGGCACTGTTTTTTTTGCTTGTGGGATAGATAGCTCCAAAACAACCACAAATGCAAATACAATAATTGATAGGGAATGTGTGTGTGTGTATGACATGAAAAACTAACCGTGCCAGGAGCGGAAGTCTGGAGCATGAGGCTGGGCAAGCAGGACTCCTGCTCTAGGTGGTGGTCTGTCCTGGAAGAGCTAAACCTGCTGCTGTGCAGAACTGAACTGTCTTCTTCAGTATCACCAGAACTCTTGAAGTGGGTTCCTGTAGGAACAGTGAAGGTGTAGGTACCCCCAGGTACTCATTACTCTGAGACTTTCAGGTTTACTCCCAGAGGGTTGGAGGCTTGTCTTCAAAACCAGGGCCTGAAGCAGAGCATGTAACTTTTCCACAGGAAAGCAAAATACCAGGGGTTAAATGTGGTAATAGAAGTGTTAAAGTCCTGTTGTGAGTCCTGTGTTCACAAATGGCTAATTTGTGGCACTGTTTTTTTTGCTTGTGGGATAGATAGCTCCAAAACAACCACAAATGCAAATACAATAATTGATAGGGAATGTGTGTGTGTGTATGACATGAAAAACTAACCTAAGGGCTTCATGGTATATAAAACGTTCATCGAATGCTTGTATAGAAGTGGCATCTGTTGTCATAAGCAAGACAAGATTATAGACAGTGATGAGAGAGTGATGTGTGTAATGCTACTGGCATGCAAGAAGCAGCAGCGGGAATTCTTCCCTTTTGTGTCATCAAAATCTAAGCACATGGTGAAAGCCAGAGGAGAGTGTGTGCGACAGAGAAGAGCACAAGAGAATTGTGATTTTCTGTGATATTTCCTGTGTTCAGTTTTCCCCTCTTATTTTCCTACAAAGAGGTTGGTTTGCTTAGCGTTGGGGCTGAAATGGGCTGTAATTTCCATGGACATTCCTATTTTGTGTGTGCACAGTACAAGAAGCAGCGTTTTCCCAAAAATACACTTGCCAGGCTCGTGAATACAAGAAACTTGAGGTGCTAATTTCTGGGACGCGTGGTGATAGTGCAAGTGGAATCAGCCTTCACAATTCACTTAGAGTAAAGGTGGCATCACCCTCCAGCCCTCCTGAGAAGTCCCCAGTATTTTGTGTCACACGGACAGGCAACCTAACACTATCAGAAGAGATTCCTCAAGCTCACGCAGTAGGTGGGACTCCACCTGAGCTTCAGCCATCTTTTAAATGAACTGGTTTCTCTGAGCCCTAATGCATGACCCCACCATCCCTCCCCCTCCTCCCCAGGATATCTTATGCTTTAAGTGCCTTACTGCCTAGTAGTAAAGGAGGAGGGAGTTGCTGAGGACAGGAGGTTAAGGAGTAACCTGATTGGTAACTCCTGAAGAAGCCAAACTAAACAAAGGTTTAGACCTATAGCTGAAAATAGTGTAACTCACTATTTTCCTCTGCCAGTGGCTGACACACCACATTTTTTGTGCTTTAAAACCACAAGGAACCATTCCCAAAAAAGGCAGTCTAACCTCTGTTTTCTACACTTCTGTCCTTCCCCTCATCCGGGGAAAACCTTTTCTCGCTGTGCTTCTCATGACACATTTGACTGGAGGGTTTCTTCACAGTGTTTCTGCTGGGGGCTGTTAGTTTTATCTTGCATTTTGCAGTAGATAACAGACCTGTCTGCTGCATAGATTAGAGTTGGCAAATTTTGCCACTGATTTCTTTAGGTACAGATAAAATGCCTTACTCTCCCCCTCATGTCTATACTTAAAGCACAATTTTAAAAGGTCTGTTACTGGGAGTGCTGAGTGATTTCTGTGTTTCCTTTTGGTTCTCAGCTGGCCACATGTGCATCCTAATGAGACACACTAGTATTAAAAGTGGAAGTTGGAGCAAAGCAGAGGCCTGCTTAATAAATCTTGTATCAGTTCAGGCTGTGCAGTGATGTTGCTGCTGCCAGGGGGAGAAAGAGCAGAAGCTGAGTATTGGGCCTGAGGGACACAAAAGGAGATCAGCTGTGGGCAGGTAGAGAGGCAGGATCTTGGTTGCTGAAGGCTGGAGGCAAAAAGCAGTTTATGAAAGAGAGTTTGGGGCAGAAGTGTGTGTAACAAAAACGTGGATACTTTGTTTCAGGAGCTTGTTGTACTGAAACCAGGCGAGGAATGAGTTAGGAGTGAAAGGTTCTTTATACCTAAAATTAGGTAACAGAATGAATAAATAAATAAACAAATTGTTGCCTTAATTTGGAAGCCTCTTCCAGGAAGACAAAGGAATCAGTTTTTCTTTTTTTAGTGCAGCCAAGATTAATTGCTGACCAAGCTCTGATTTCAAGCTGGCCCTTCTCTGAGCAGGTGTCTGTGCCTGCTGAGCTTGGAAGGTCTCCCCCCGAATCTGAGTATTTGGTAGTTCCGTGATTTTGAGCATTGAAAGTGAAATCTCTGTTCCATTCAACCCTGATATCAGTGAAGCTGGACTCTTACCCTGAAGGAGTGTTGATTGTAGTAAATCATGACCAATGGAGGAAAAGCCATTTAGATGTGAAAGGCTCTCTATGTTTCAGGTTTTAATTTGATGGGTGTCAGCTACAGTCGCTTGTTTGCCGTGTTAGAGCCATTGACCCCAGTGAAATAGACAGATGATTAATATACCTGCTTCCCAGTGAACAAAAGTCCTTACCAAACAGCACTCAATTAGGAATTGGTTGGTAACTCACCAGCAGAGCCAAGGATTTGAGTTGCTATAGTGACATTGCCTCACCACTTGCTTGTACTTCTTCCTAATCTGTGCAAGTGTAAAGAACACTTTAAAGAGCTAGATGATGACTGCTGTGGATTTCACTCTTGTCCAGGCCAGGCAGGCGAGCAGGCTGGAGCTAACTATGTCTGTTTAGTGCATAAAGAGGGAGGCTTAGTCTCAAGAACTTCAAGTCTGGTGCTGTCATGAGCATCAAGTACATGCGAGTGTGAGAGAAAAAGGCTACTGGAAGAGATCAGTCATTGTCCAGAAGGGTCACTGGTTTGGACTGGAAAACCCTCTCAAAGACAGAGTATATAAATCTGTAGCTGTGAAAAGCTACAGAACAACTCTAACCCTATGATAGACGAGAGACTTGGTGGATGCCAGAGTCTCTGAAAAGTTACATTTTCAGAGACATGCTGAATTTCAATACCCCTCTCTCACTGTGGTTGGGGCTTTTTTTGTACCTTCTGGATGATGACTGTGAGTTGTATCCATCCAGATTAGTTTGTTTCCCTGAAGTTATTTAATTCCAATTAATTCTCCTCAATCACATTCAGAAGGGACTCTGTGGAGGGAGGACTAGCCAAACTCTGTAAAACAGATCTGAACAGCTGTACTTCATCACTTCATGACAGATTAGGACGGAATGAAACTTCAGGCTTTTGGCTGAGGTAGTCCAAAGTAAATACAAAGTGGAATTTTCAGGGGTTACAATGAAACTGAAAGTAGCTAACAAGTAAAGCCATCAAGTATATTCAAATCACAGGTTGCACAGGATATTTGCCTTTCCTGAGCTTGATTAGGTTAAGCTCCTTTTTGAGCAAATAAGTTCCTTTATTTAATCAGTAGGCCTGACATCTGTGGGATTATTTATATATATATAAAAATATTAAATGTTAGTTAAAGTATTACAATCTAGTCCTATGTTTTGATGTTATAGCCCCATTTTTCTTGTCCAGCTAGACTTGGGGCTCCCTGGAAAAGAATGACCTCTTTGTATATACAAAGTACAATTAGTCAATTCCCCCACAACCATGTCACGTTTACTAAAGAGCTTAAATGTCAAAGGAAACATTTTTACCTTTATAAGAATATTAATTTTTATAAATTTTCCTGTGACTAAATGGATACATTGCCATGAAATGTTTGAAAGTTGCCCAAATTAGTATTTTCTATTTGGCCAGCTCTACCCTAAAGACACTTGATGAACACATAGTCACTGGGAATAAGCAGAACTGTGGGTCTGATGTTTCTTGCCTTTCCATCTTTAAGGTTATTCCATGTTATGTTCGTTGGAGTTTCCACATACTATACACTTTAAGGAGAAGTGGATTTTAATAATATAGGAGAAGGTGGCATGTGCCTGTTAAAAGGGAAGCAAGTAAGTAGTATAAGCCTATGACAAGTTCATTTTGAAAAGGAGTGGGAGAGACTGTGGGGGAAAGGGGATGCTATGGAAAGTATCTCTTCAGCTGAGATCACAGTCAGCTTGCCCAGGGTTCTGAGGGAATTTCTATACTGCAAATTGCTTTCAGTGCTGACGCTCAAGTAGTGGGAGGAGGCTGCTGTCAGTGTCTTGGCTGGACAGGTGTACCTGGAGCTCCAAGGTGCCACAGCCCCCAGCTAACTGGAGTGCCACAGTTCTCAGCTGTGGCTCACAAACCCTGCTGTGGACCAGCTAGAGGAAGCACAAGCCACCTCAAGTAGGTCTCATCTGTGTTTCTGTAATTAGCCTTCAAGAAGATGGCAAGGGCAGCCCCAGTACAATCACCCAAGTTTTTGAGTGCTGCAAGGAGTGGAGCACCATGAACTTTCTCCAGTGAGTCTTGCCTTGGAACAACCTAGGGACCTTTGCTTTCTGCAGCACTGACATGCTGTAAGAATAAGCACTGCTTTGGCAAAGGTAGATGTTTCTAATGGGGCTATTGAGACAACCTCAGTGATGTTCATTTTGGGAAACTATGACAATTTTTATCTCCCCTCTTCAGTTTTGATCCATTACTTCTTGTCCTCTCACTACACACCCTTGTAAAAAGCCCCTCCCCAGCTTTCAAGTAGCCCCTTCAGGTACTGGAAGGCTGCTATAAGGTCTCCTTAGAGTCTCCTCTTCTCAAGGCTGAACAGCCTCAACTCTCTTAGCCTTTCCTCAAAGGATAGATGCTCCAGCCTTCTGACCATCTTTGCGGCTCTCCTGTGGACTTGCTCCAACATATCCATGTCTTTGTTTCATAAATACCCAGCTATTTTGTCCAAACTGCTTCATCAAAATGTTGAAAAATGTATTGCATCACAGGGACAGTTCTGCCATAGGCAGTTTTATTCCTCTCTCTTTTCTTACCTGTGCTTTAGAGGGGGGAGGGGGGGAAAGTGCAACAATGTAATCACCTTTTTTTTTTTTTTTTAATTATTATTACTCAAATATTTGTTCTGGAGCCTGGAGAAGAGATATAGTTATTATATATTATGTAAATTATACCTTTAAGAAAAGCAGCCTTACAAACAGTGCCACATTATCCCTTCAGCAACACCTAGCACCTCATTCTCCTTTGGCTGTTGACAAACAAGGCCAATTAACATCAGCAAGATAATTAACTGCAGCTCCAGGTAGTATTTGCATCCAGTCTATTGCTGTTTGGGAGCTGTCTCTTCTCCTTACCTCCTTGCAGCTTGAAGGTGCTAATTTTAACACCTACAAAGTATGGAGCTTGTATTTGGTTGAGAAGAGAGTGAGACTGCTTTTTCTCTTATTATTAAAACATTAAATAAAGGACTATAATAATTATAATAGTGAAGTGACTTCAATCTTCTGCTAGATTTCTTTCCCTGAAAAATTCATACTTCTAGGGATACTTTAAAAATTCTTTCTCTTCCATATGGCAAATTATTCTTTTTTAATGTCTTGTACTTAGAGTGAGAACACTTTGGGGATGGACTTAACTGGTGGTCCAAACCCAAGGTTTTGTTGCCAAGGAAAGAAGAATATTATTCCTGGAGACACAGCAGGCATTTTACTGACTGATTGTACCAATACTGATTGGAAACTAATTATTGCCTTCATTTTAGACTATCATTTAGAAGTCTAACACTTTTATTTCAATGGAAAACAATTTTTTAGGAAGATTATGTTCTTGTCATTTTCAGTGGGTCATGCTAGGTTCACATAATTGTCCAGAATATCATTATTTGCCTTGATTTGGGTGAGGCTGTTATTAACTGCAAGTCAAAAGTTGATCCTACTGTTATTTCCCTTCTGCCTGATACCCCAACTAATCTTGGAGTGAGGAAGAGCATATGTAGCAGGTGGGCTGTGTCTCTAATAATGAGTTTTCTTAGACATGTTATAAAGAGCCTTGCCAAGAAAATATCACTGTAGCATTTTGAGCCCAGCTGGCACTGTATTGGAGCCTGGAGCAGGGAGGAGAGAACAGCAGATCTAGTCATGTTCATCTGTGGAGTCTCTCACCTGTAGGTGAGTTTGGCTCTTTCCATGCTCTAGAAAATGTTTTTGCCTGGGATTTTCTGGAAAAAAACCCAACCCAACAGGTAGTTCTTGTGCACTGCTTGCACTGTGAATGTGCACGTTCATTTTTCCCTCTGACTGAAGTCCTTGAGACACTTACCAAACATAGTTTCAGTTGAACAAGGAGCTCTTGAGGTTGAGATGAACAGCTCATGTCTCTGGCTCACTTGGTAGGGTGTATGGGCATCCAGAAGATTATGCTGATGGACAACAAAGTCTGAACAAAGGGTTTCTGAGCCTTCCTTTCCCAGCTTTCAAGGCAGAAATTGATAAGAGGTAGTTAAGAGCACTAGCAGTAAGGACACAGTATGGGTCTGTGTTTTGGCAGCAAGCCTGATTTCACGGTCTCTAGATCAAAAATGCCTCAGCCATGTAATGCAGAATGCTGACATGGTATGAACTCATACTAGCACTTCAAATCTGTTCCAAAAATGTTGTAGGATTTCAACTGCTTGCCTTACTATAAAATCAAGTTGTCTGTCTTCCTGCAGCAAGCATAAACTCCATGTGCTTTGGCTACTCAAATGGAAATATGACCTTGGGCCTGTTCCTGAGCTGAATTAAATTTGTATTGCTGAATTAAATTTGTATTGCTGAATTAAATTTGTCAAGTAGTGTGCTGGCTGTGCAGTACCAGTGTGAGCATTCCCATCCCTTCTCCCAGGGAAATGGGAAAGCAGCAAGGCTGGAGTGGTTTTCTTTAGCACTCTTCCAAAGATTGCTGAACAGTTTTGGCTGGACCATTCAAATAAATTTGGTTTTATGGAACATGGAAAAGTTCAGTAAGGTTACATGCATTTGAAAAAGGCCAGGTAATCCTATCAGCCTGTGTCCTATATACCAAGTCAGTCCCAGAATATATATTGCTCTTCAGGTAGCCATGATTAGCAGATGGGTGAAATGGCACTCAGCTTATTTTAAAACTTTGTAAACTCTATGATTCAAGTGAGCTTCTTTTCTCCAAATTAAAAGTGACTATTTGGGGATGGGGGGTGGGGGGCGGATCTGTTTTTTAGGGCTTTTAGACTTTTCTTGGTCTTTGTCAAAGAAATCAAGTGAAGGACCTCTTCTACCTCTTCGTAACATTCCTTCAATGGAAACTTGATGCAGAAAATGCTAATATGCCCAGTAAAAGCATCTCTTTTATATCTGATGTGCCATATCTTTAAGATTAATATAATTTCTGGAGCTCAGTGCTTTATTCTTCTGACTGCCTCTGTAAAAAGAGTAGATGTTGCCCTTTCCTACCCAGTTGGATAATGCTGAAAATGTTGCCAGGATGCAGCCACCTACCTCAGACTATTGCTAGAGGCACTTTAGCAGCAAGGCCCATTTGTGTAGTAAAAGCTCTGTGATGAATTTAATACAAATGAAGCACTGACTTCCCTAGAGAAGGCAGAAATAGGATCAGAGAAGATAATCAGAATGTCTAAAGGTTTCAGGAGGACAAACAGGTGCTGTCTGTGCTGTGTTGCCTCCCAGTTTGCATCTTAGTCTGGAGGACACGTTATTTTCTTCTTTGACATTCAGGACTTTTGCTTCAGGAAGTTTTTTGGTGTTTGTTTCTTTTTAATTTTGGAGAAGTCTGAGCCCTGATGCATGAGCTAAAAGCCATCTGTGTGCTTTTTTTTTCCTTTCTTTTTGGGTATTACTGTTCCAATTGACTCTCTGCAGTCCCTGGTTAGGAAAAGGCTGCACAAGAAAGCAAAAAGAAAGAAAATACCCTTTGGGGAAAGGATGTGCAGTCAGTCACCTCAAAGTCATTTAAAGTACAATGGGCTTATGCACTGGTGCAGGTTGAACTGATTTGTTAATAAAAACTCATACTCTATTTGCAAAGAGTAATTGATATTAGCAGAGCTATGATACTTGGGAGTGCAATATTAACCTCTCTGTATAACTATATTGAGTTTTAAAGAGAGATAGTAAGCCTTTGCTTATTCAGTAGCAACAGTGTTTCTTTTCTTAACAGAGTGAATCTTTTCATGCTAGACAGGACAAATTCTGTATTTTTGGCAATGAAAAAAAAATCAATTATTTGTGACTGTGATTTGGTAGGGGATAATATCAGATTCTAAAATGGAACTTCACTCTGATGAGATCTCTGTGGATGTTAGTGGGGGAAACCAGAAAGAAAATGTCAAACATTAACACAATATTTTTTAAAAAATAAACCTATGTTTTTGTTGGTGGGGAAAGTGAGGAGGAGTGGGAATAGAGAGCATTCAGGAAAGGGAGGATGTGTTGCAGTGAGGAATGCATTAAGCACTGGCTAAAAATAGAAAATTGAAGGCAACAGAAGAGTTGTATCAATATGTATTTAAAGGAAATTAGGGATTACTCAGTTTTTTTCTACATGCAAAAATATTTGTTCATGATCTGACTGTTGCTTGTTCTGGCAGCTGCTTATCCTGCAGTTTTGTTACTACCAGTGCTCTCCCCAGGCATCTGCATTGACCAGTGTTTCTGCAAATGTGCAAGTTGCAGCTCATTGGGTGAGCTTTGTGGTTTGTTTGCTCAACACCTGGTAGAAAGTGGCTTTGATCTGTGAGGCATTCATAAATATTGCTGCAACCCACATGGTTGTAATGTCCTAGTCCATTCTTTCTGTCTTCCTGATGCTAAGTATTGACTGGAGAAATCCTGGGGAAATCAAGGGAATCACAAAAGCATTGCTCTGTTTAACTAAGATGGCAAAAGCATATTTTCGTAAATTTTATTCTTCATTGAAGACATCTTCTGTGGCAGGAGTGCCCAGGTCATGTCTTATGTAATCACTCTGGCCTACTAGGGTAAATTATTCCTCCCCATCTTTCCATAGTCTGATGAAATGGATTGTTTCAGTGAAAGTGAGCACCTCTCTCTAACCATCCTCCTCCTCCTTGGGACTCCTTCCCTTACTGTTTCAGGGGCATTCAGCCTGTCATGTTGAGATGAAGTGAGCTTAGGAAAGGACCCAGCTGAAAGGAAGTAATTAATATTCCCCATATAGTTCCAAGGAGCAACTGCAAAGGTGGTGGCTAAAAGGAAGACCATGAATTGCACTTTTGCTTGCAGCAGCTGAGTCCTTCTGCTTGTTCTTGGGCAGCTTCTGGGAAAGGAGCTGGCTGCCCTACTGTTTCCATATGAGTGTGCTTGGCTGTGCTTTCCAACCAAGGCTGGTGACCTGGTGGGTGCTCAGACAAGCCAAAGGTGCAAGGGTTTCATCATGGCATAGGAAAAGGGCTGTGGCACTGTCCTTCTCCATGTTTTGAGTGGAAATAAGGGACCTGCCTAGAATGCAACAATTTGGTATTATCTTCCTATAGGGGTAGTTGTTCTGGCATGATCATTGGCCTCAGGAATTAGGTTCCTGAGAGAATCTTCTAGCAGGACAGTTGGTCCCAAATCATAGAATCATAGAATCATCCTGATTGGAAGTGACTTTGAAGATCATCAAGTCCAACCATAACCTAAATCCCCCTACCATAACCTGATTTACCCATTCAGTGCTTAAATCATGTCCCTAAGCACTATATATTTCTTTTAAACACTTCCAGGGATGGTGATGCCACCACCTCCCTGGGCAGCCTGTTCCACTGTCCAACCACATTTGTGGTAAAGAAATTCTTTCTAATATCCAGCAGTGTCCCTTCCACACAGCACTATAAAAACAGGGTGGCACAGAGCCACATTCTGACACTCCTTGGTGACCTTGAAGATCATCAAGTCCAACCATAACCTAAATCCCCCTACCATAACCTGATTTACCCATTCAGTGCTTAAATCATGTCCCTAAGCACTATATATTTCTTTTAAACACTTCCAGGGATGGTGATGCCACCACCTCCCTGGGCAGCCTGTTCCACTGTCCAACCACATTTGTGGTAAAGAAATTCTTTCTAATATCCAGCAGTGTCCCTTCCACACAGCACTATAAAAACAGGGTGGCACAGAGCCACATTCTGACACTCCTTGGTGCCTACTTAGTCAAAAAGTCCCACAATAAAGTAAGGATTTATTTCCCCTCTAACTCTCTTAATTTCTATTTCTCATTTGCAGCTGCTCATCTTGCCGAGCACCCTTTCAAATGGAGTTTGCTTGTCTGCTCTTTGGCAGAGCTGTTTTTTATTAAGTTTTTCAACTAAAAATTCTTAACGACTACCTGGTAGTTTCTGGTACTCCACAGATTGTATCAGGCAGGAAAACCAATGCTTGCTCTTTCTAACTGTAGCAGTTGTGTTGCCCTGACAGAACCCATCTTGACTGAAAGTGCTAATAATACCTTGCTTTTCCTGCTACTGCTTTGCATTTTTCCAGGACTACAAACATTTTTACTGAAAGTTTAACCAACATCTCCTCCCATTTGCTGTGTCAGGTCAGGGTGCCACCAATAATTTCAGAGCAGCTTTGGCATTTTTCCAGTAGTAGCTGCCTGTTCATTTCAGGATTGAGCCTTAGCACCTCTGAATTTTGACCCCTATTGATTTCTGTAGCTGGAGAACATTTATGTTGCTGAAGAAAGAATCTGCCTTCCTGTATCAGCAAAAAGGATTTGGTCCTCCTGTAAGCTGCATTTTAAATTTTTTTTGTTCACTGCAGGAAAATGTTGTAAACAGTATTTGTTTATTAATAGCATCTAGTTCTTTATTTGCTATCCAGATACTTAATAAAAAGTAAATATCAAAAACTTCCTTTTTTTAACAGATAATGAACTTAGGCACAAATCTATTAATCCGATGACAGAGTTCAGTAAGGTTTTACAGAACTTCCTGATTTTCATCCTTTTCCACAAGAGATAGATGCATTTCTCACATCTGGGGGGATAATAAGGGGCATCTGGAAAAGCTTGTGCAAAAGATCAGTATGTTCACCCTCCCTCCCACTCTACCCTACATTGAAGAGGACATGCTTCTCCAGGCAGTATGGCAGTATACTTCTCTAAGAAGAGAAGTTCCTGTTTCTTTGGGAGCACTGAAGTTCTTTGTTACCAAACTTCAGTTGTTCTTGTGCTCTAAACTTTTCCTTTCTTAGTTTTGATGGTATCTAGCCAGTAAGTGCTGTTTCTCATGCTTGCAAAATGTAATTAAAGACACCTGTACATCATAGACAGTATAGAATCCATCATTCTTTGTGTATTATGGATTGCTGATGAACTCTCAGCAGTGATTTTGCTCAGGAGGAGCAAAATGTTTCTGATTTCTCTGGCCTTCTCATTTGCACCAAGTCTTTCCCAAACTATTCTACTAAAAGGGACTTAAAAGTAACCAAAAATTTGTTTGCTACCATTACTGCCTCCTGTCATAGCCTAAGGAGATCTAGCATTGATATATTTGTTGATTGTGTTTGGACAGGGTAGATGAGTGACACTCAAGCCACCATAAAAAGGGAGAGAGGTTATACTCCATGCCCCTATGTATCTTTGGGACAGTTTTGTTTTTCTTGGTTGTCTGCATTTCAGTGTTGTGTTTGTTTTTTTTAAAGTTTCCCAACTATGTGGTTTTGTGGAGCAGCTTCGATGGCTGTGGTCTCAGAAGTCTGAGAAAAATGGGCAGCTGCTGATCTTGCAGTTCCATGTTTGTCTGCGTACCTGTAGAATGAAGGGCAGTGTCATTTCCTGAAATATTCCCATCAGCTGTAAAGTTTGCTTTTATGAAAACTGCAAATATGAAATCTAAATGTGTATTTTAGTCTTAAAAAAAGTAGTTATTGCTGCCAAACAAAGCTATAAATTTTATTTTGTCTAAACCAAATGAAAGAGTCCATCTTCCCACATGAGACAATATGCTTTTTCATTCTCTTTGGAGTATTGAGGGCTCATACAACTAGTTTAATTCCCCCCTCTGGAGCTTGTTATCCATCAGTTAAATTGACTGATACAAACTGCTATTTCCTGATCCTTGTCTAGTGTCCAGGACACTAGTTTTCTTTTTTAATTAACTAAATATTTTTATTATTTTTTTTCTTATGCTGCCTATAGAAATTATCCTTCTTTTGATCAACAAATGCTCCTAGTTTTATGATAGTAAGACAAACTGATTATTTTCATAACTAAATAAATTAAGTGTGAATGTACGGAGTGGGGAGTGAGAGAGTCTTTTATTTTCTATCAAGTGCCTCGTGTCTTATTTGTGGCCTCGCGCACTGTTTTGGTGGGTTTTTTTCATATACTTTATCATCAGGTGCTTCTTGCAGGCTCAGATGGAAAGACTGTGTCTACTGTGGTTCTGTCAGCTTCCCTGCTAAATGTTTGGCAGAGAAAGGCATAAAACCCTATTCATGAACAGTAAAAATCATGACCTAAAAGCAAATGCTCACAGTTGACCAGATTTCCTCCCCATCCCTCTGCTTTTCTCTCATCATGAAGTCTGACTTCTTAAGAAAAGTTAATTTTGCTGAAGAAGCAGCATTTCATTGTACAGAAAATGTCTGGATTTATTTTTTTTTCAAGTGTTCCTACCTAATAAGGAGCTTGGTTTATTTGGATGTTTATTCTAAGCTGGTAGTGTTAAGTGCTGCCTGGGTAACTTGGAAATCAGAAAAACATCAGGCATTAGTCTCCACACAGTCACCTCAGGTTTATTTATCTGCCCTGGTTGGTGCAGCTCTGTCCTTCCAGTTCCTTGGTTCATTGCTATAGAGACACTGCTGATTTTTTGGTTGTTGTTTTCAGCTGAGATTATGTTTACAGACCCACACAGGCACACAGAATTTACATTTTTCTTCCTGTGAATTTCTGCTCACTCCCTCTGGCAGCTGTGAAAGCTCTTTGCTGCTCTTTTCCTTGCTCTTAATTCACATTTGAATTTTCTGACTTCCAGGTGTCATCCCTTTCCTTGAGATTGGCAGTCCAGGCTTTTGGAATTGCTTCTTATACAAGATCAACATGAAAGTTTTTATTCTGGTGGAATAAAACTTCCTTCCATACACATCGAAAATCATGTGGTGTTTTTTTCCAAGAGCTCTGCATATGTGCAGGTAGAAAGGTGAGGACTGCATACAAGGTGTACCTTTCAAAAGTCAACAAAAGGGGGCATTAAAATTAGTCCCAACACCCAGAGTTTTAAGAAATTAGTTCCTGCTGTACAAAGAGAGAGAGTAACTTTTCTCATGTGTCCCACCCAGATTTTCAGACAGACTGAAGGGGATTCCCTTGATCTATGTGCCACACTTCAACAGAGCAGTGGATGCCCTTGACACCACAGGCACAGGAGCATTTTGTGTGCTGTACATGCTCAGGTATTTGCAGAATGGGGTCCAGATCAATACATTTTATCATGTGTTCGATTTCACTGTGAACTGTGCTTGATCTGTGTCATCCTCAAGGTGGATCTAATGCAATGTTGAGGTACTGACATCAGTGCGGAGTTTGGCACTGGTGGAGGCTGAGACTGAATCCTGTGATTGAGAGCCCCTTTTGAAATAAATTTGTCAGCAGATGCCAAAACCAAACACACTGCTTCAAACTTCAGATGCCAGTTCTTCGGTTTATATTTTTGTACTGGAGTTGCTGGTTTGTTTTGCTTAGTTTGGTTTTAAAAGAAACCGTTTTCTGGTATATGGGAAATAGGAAGCAATATGTATTTGATCTCTTTGCTCAAAATCAGCTGGAACTGCTTTGTGTTGTTTCTGACCAGCACAAAAAAAGGGATAAACAAGGACAAGGGTGTAAACAGAAAGCAAAAAGTTTGGCAGCTGAGTTGGTCCCTATCTGTCAACATGAATGAACACTTCTAAAGGTAGTGCTTTCATAAAATCTAATAATTTGTGGTTTGTTGTTTTTTTGGTTGGTTGTTGCTTTTTTTAAATAAAATCTGACTAGCTAATAAAATGTAAGCTATGTGGCTATGAAAAACTGCTCCCAATGAAAATGTTTCCTCCTGCTTCTAAAATCAATTGTACATGGTATTTACTACTTTTAGGTTTAATTTTGAAAAATAAATATAGTTTCTCTTTAAAAAATGTCATGCATTGGTGGTAATTCTCCAATTTTTGTGAACTGTCTGTTCTACCATATGATATTGGACACTTATATGAGGTAGGAATATACTATTATCTCTACAGGTTTAGATCAACGTTGGTAAAAAACAGTATTGCCAAAATAAAAAAAAAATATGTTTAGGCCAGTTGCATCACAATGGCTATGGCTAGAATACAAGACTTTTGTATTCTGGCTTTCTGATACCAAATTAATTATTCACTCTTGGCTTCCCCACGTACTGTACAGGAAAATGGGAACTATAAATCATACCTTGCTAAACTCAATCAGGCTACGATGCCTCAAACTTGCCAAATTTGTCTTACTATGAAGCAGCTGTTTCATGGACTAAAGTAAATAGTAAAAATTAAGTTTTTTAATATAGAGACGGGGATAGAAGGCAAAATGAGGGACAGTGGAGGTTGTTGTGTAGCTCTGAAGGGGCAGTTAATTCCCCAGAGTGTGGTGGGAAGAATTGCCTGCTCTTTTCAACAGGCTGTGTGTGATCAATATTTGAATGAAACCACTCTGACAAGCAGGAGCTAATGGGTGAGATTTCCCTGAGTTTTGAGGACTACAGTAGCACTGTACAGTGTACCATGCACGTTGTCCTTGGCTTGTATGGTTTTGGGGGCAGCAGGGTGCACTAGCTTGTATTTAGTTGCTTTAGAGCTATGTACACTTTAGCAGCTCACAGGGAAATAAGCGGTGGGTCTGGATATAATAATGGTCCTCGCCTGTCATCTCTGCCCTCCCCAGAGGGCAGCCCCAGATCTCTCATGGCCACCTCCTTCAATGGGAACAAGTCAAGCCATCTTTGAATCTGGTGTTTTCTTTCTGCAGTTGTTTCCTTCCAAAGATACTGCTTGCAAGACATGTAAGCAGGACGGAAATACATCAGCAAGATGGAAAACCCATATAGGTAGCAATGTCATGGCTGAATGGTTTGTCTTGGCTTAGAGCGTAGTGACATTCCGACTGCCAGCCACATCTAACTTGGATTTAAATGAATGTGACTCCAAGCTCACATGTAAAATTCACTTACATCACTGTATCAGCTCCTGTATTTGCATTCTGAGGATTGTACCTGAAATAGGTGTCACTGCTATGTATTATTACAGAACAGTGAAATTTCCGTACTCAGTTTGCCGGTGGAAGATAAAAAACAAAGATACAAATGTAATTGTCTCATCTGAAATGCAAACCAAGTGCTGTCCCACAGAAAATTAAGTTAATAAATTAATTTTATATTTTAAATTCTGAGCAGAGACTATATATTGGGCAGCTATAATGCAGTTTGAAAGACAGGGTAAATTATTATTAACTGTGCTGACTATCTCGATCCATTAATTCATCCTGAAGGTGGAGGACTTACTCCTAAATATTTAACAATAGTTATAACAACTGGACAGATTTTCTTCCTTCCTAGACTATAGGAAAAATAACTTCATTCATTTAGATCAGTTGTAGCTACACATAGAAATGTGTTCAGGGGAATCTAAGCTGGAGAAACATATGTCAGACAGTGCTGTGGATGCAGTGTCTGCAGCTTTGTGTTGGTCATGGTGCTAATAGATGCCACCAGACAAGCCCAGAGTCTGTGAGGCTCTGTCTGCTGCACGTCCCACGTTTGGTGATGGCTTTGGTTTCATAGTGAAACACAGGTGTTGTGGGAGACCGTTGCCACACAGGGACAGTCTTTCAAAGAGACCTGGCACAAAATACCAGTGGAGAAACCTTGATTCCATTATAGTGCTAGGGAGCAGAGAGAAAGGCAGCAGCTCACAAGGTAAGTGGATGTGGTTCCTTGAGGTTTATGGCTTCATAGAGTGACCCTGAAGTAGGGAATAGCGTGGATAAAACTGCTTTCCTACCACTTTTGGCAAACTCGGCTCTCTAGGTTCACTGGAGCATCCACAGAAGTCTATCAAACATTTTGATAGCACAGGTTTACCAGAATTGTTAGTGCATTCTTCTTGCACAGACATAGGAGTCAGGAGCAATTACTAAGCCTCTTACACCTTCTGAACTTCAGGGCAAAGCTTGGGCTGCTGCATGGTAGCAATAAATCCTAAATTCACAGATTAGTTAAATGGGTTGGTGAGTAACCAGCAGGCTGAGGATCCATGTCTTACAATGGTTGAGAAATTCCAAAACTGAAGAGAGAATCTTGTCTTTTTTCTTCACTCTTTTCTTGTAACCAATCAGTATTATCCACTTGAGTAGTCTTTTGCTTGATAAATAATTCTGTGTATTTACTATTCTGCAGAAAATTGTTCTTTCTGATCCCCCTTACTCGCTTCTGCTTTTTTTGCAGTGTTGGGATTGTCATCCACCTGCTTTCCTCCACACTTGACTCTGAATGTCTTGACCTCCCCTTTTCCCATCTTCCATGCATGTATTTCATTATTTATCAGCTATTCCTGGAATAAACTATTCTGACTGCTGAGAAAATTTGGAGTCTAACATCTGAGAAATACACACAAATGGTAGAAAAATAATATCAAAGAATCTGCTAAGACACAAGGTGAGAAAAAGTCCAATTGAAAAGTGATCCTAATCGTTCAGTATAAATGGGCTAAATCACTGGATCTTTGCTGCTATGTCTAAATGCTATTAACTCTTCTTCCACCATGGCTGATTTTTATATAATCCTCTGCTTTCAAATTTACAGACTTGAAGAAAATACAAGTCCAGTTTTACCAAGCTTCTCAGCTTTTTACATCATCAGATGGGAAGCTGCATTTGTCATAATATTCCAGGACCCTTTAAAGCTAATGGCATTGTATATCATCACAGCATCATTAAGAGGGATTCATCTTGTTCACTTTTGTCAGGTAAAAACTGCACAAAGCTCTGCTCTGACTCCTGTGGTGTTTTTAGCCGGACAGTCACGATATTCCTTTCTTTCCACACATGAAGTAGTTTGTGCCTCTAGGTGCAGAGGTCATTTTGCACACTGGGTGTAGC
This sequence comes from Chaetura pelagica, assembly GCF_000747805.2. Classification (NCBI taxonomy): domain Eukaryota; kingdom Metazoa; phylum Chordata; class Aves; order Apodiformes; family Apodidae; genus Chaetura; species Chaetura pelagica. The sequence goes on from NW_009954492.1 coordinate 648,520, forward strand.
TCCTAAAATGAGCCAGAGAGGAGGGGATATGAGCATGGGGGAACAGCTTCAGGAACTGTTAGGGAACCACTCCCAGCTAGTTAAAAAATTATTTCCATGTGAGCTAATACTGTTCCTGAAGCTCTTAGTGGAAACAGAGTTCAGTATTATCTAGCTACATCTGGAAAGGCTCTTTTGCTCAGAGTAAAATTTTTATAACATGGCTATTCTAGAAGCAAAGTGGAAGCTCTGGTTAGCTCTCAGTCTAGTTCCCAGAATGCTCCTATAGCTCTTGGGGTTTTTTTTCCTGCTCTGCTAACATCTGAATCACAAGAACAAACCAAAGGTTTAACTACAGTTGTATATGCCCTGTAAATTTTAATGACTTTTCTGAAAACCATAGTGAATATATTTCCCTCATGATCAGTTTGTGTTTACATGCATGTGTTATGCTAAATGTGTTTTATGGAAAGCATTAGAGTACTGAATGCACATGTACTTCACATAAAACCCTTTCTGAATTTGCATATGACTTCACAGTTTGAACTAGCTCTGAAGAGTTTAGGAATACCTGACAAATAGGGCAAAGATACATTTTTATTTTTGTTAAAATGTGTATGTGCATATATATGTGTATGTGTTTATATTGTTCACTGATTTTTGTAGTAATCTGATAAAAATCAACTTTCACTGGCATCACTGACCACCAAAAAGATTATTTAAGACCAAGCAACTTCACCATTCTAAAACTTGTTTTTCTTATATAAGAATGCTTAAAAGGAGGTAAATGACAGGTGGAGAAGCATGTGGGTTTTTTTGGCTTGTTGGCAATATTGTTAATTTTAGAAATATCAGACAAATTAAACCTGGTTTTTCTGATTTTTTTTTGGAGGAACTTCAGAAGATCTGAGTGAGGTTTAATGTGAGCATAGTTACCCTTATTTATTCTAAATGAAACATGTATCTTTTTCTCCAAGTCCCTTCTTTCAGTCCTTCTGTAGGTCTCCACATACTGTGGAATTTTCCAGTGCAGACAGAGCTGTTGTTTTGAATGTAAAATAGTCTGGGAAAAACACACCCCGTTTTCAGTGGCTTTTCTCCATGATGAATAAATCCATAGAGGGGAACAAGCTTGTGCTTTTCTTTTCCTTGCTTTTCTGAAGCATTAAATACAACCTTCAGTGCCAACAGGCAGCCAAAACCCCTGTACTCTGGGTAAGTGGAATGCTTAGAAAACAGTTTTTAGAAGTGACCCTTTAGCAAAGATCTCCTGGCATTTTTGTTGTCTAAATAACAGCTATTTTTATTGCTCTTATCTTCCATCTCTAGTCAGAGAATCTTCATCAGAACAGTTTATGTGCTAAGCAGGTCATTAACATATATATATATATACTGTTAGAGTAGACAGCCACAAACTTGGTGCTTCCAGGGACTTTGTCAGTGGCTCTGTAGAAATAACAGAGCAAATGGAACCTGGAGCAGAAACGAGATGTGTTGTTTTGAGTAGGTGTTATGCTGAAGTACTGGATAATTGACCTATAAAAGGATGCAAAGCCACCACTTAATCTCTCGTCATGCCCATGTGTCAGTTCAGACCTTCAGATAAAATAATTGACACACTGGATGTACAACACAGAGGGGAATTAATTGTGTGACAGGTGTATGCTTTCCAAACATGTCAGTAGATCCTCCATTGTTAGTACTCTGGCTTTAATTGAAGGCTTTGTTGGAAAATGTGGAGGAACTGCATTTGGAAAGCACAGGGAAGAGAGAAACACATTGTTAGTGTTTGTTTATATTATTTTCTTTGCTAGGCATAATCTGTAGGAATTTGAAGGAAAAATATAGCAATGTATCATCCACTCCTTCCTCCCTTCTCCCCAAAACTGGAGCAGAAGATTGGGTTCTGCTACCAGCTGACCAACTGATTCTGTACTTTGACACCCTGCACAGGGCTGGGTAGCAGCAGGAGGCACTGATTTCACAAGTACTCCCAGGGGAGAATTAGATGTATCATGAAACTGGCAAATATTGGGCAAGATCGCTCTGCAAGCTTTTCTGGCATTTTTTACCATGTTTCTGGATAGGTCAGGCTGGTGGGAGTCTTAACAAACCAAAAAAACCCAAACAAACCACACCCAAAAAATCCCACCAAACCCCCCAAACCAAACAACAAAGAAAAACCCAGCATACAAACCCACACAATTATTACAAGAGAGGAGAATCCAGGTGCTGTGATAAGGGCTAGACTTCATGTACTGTGATAGGGAAATCCATTATTTTGTAAGCATGGCCCTCAAAGGTAGGGGAGGTCAGGTTAGGGTAGTACCCAAAAGAGTGCTTAACATTAAAACTAAATTTAATCCTGGATAAATATTTGGAAACATCAGTTTTAATATCTCTTGCTGGCTCTGTGTGTGTTCATATGTTGTAATCTCAGGCCAGCACTTGCTTATACTAGACAGCCTATTGCTGACAGGTGTCTTTCTGTACATGAAGAGGCATCATTCCAGCATGTGCAAGTGGGACTTTTAAAGGTATGGTTTTTATAGGCAAATCTTTGATAAATATCTTTTGAAGATGGGACCCTTTTTCACTGTGGTAATCTTATGAAAAATAGAGAAGGCAAACTAGTTTTCAGTTATGGGCTTCAAAAATATTGTTTCTACATTAGAAGTTTGAGGCCTTAAGTCCCACCCCATCACTGGGGCTTAGTACTAGAATCTGAACACTACAAACAGAAAACCAGATTGTACCTTCCCTCCTATTGTTCTGCTTTCTCTTAATCACCTTTGGTTTTTGGGGATCCTGATATGCAAATTATAAATCATTATTGGTTGTTGTCATGTATGGGATTTCAATTCATCGTTTTCAACAATATCATATGTACGGCCTTTTCTTTTAGTATGTTCAGATATTAAGTTCAATAAGGTGTGAAATATTTTTAAAGTTTTGATTTTGGAAATAAGGTTGATTTTTCTGAACAAAAAAATAAGTGGTTATGTTCACCTTTCCATAATTGTTTTCTGTAACACTTTCAGGTTTGTGCCACTTAAATGTTTTTAAAATTAGAAGAGGAATCAGGATGAGAAAAATTCTGTGATAGGTTTTCTTTCAGCACTCTGATTTTGTACAAATGTTATGCAGCTATTTAAACTACTGTGAAGAAGTCATGATTTCAAAGGTGGAAGATACTCCAGGAATCTGGAAGCAGAGGAAACCAAGTGGGTTAATTTTTTCTGTTTCTCAACAGGGAAGCCTTCTGGAACTGAGGTCTAGACAGAGAACTTCAGTGCAGACAGAAGCTTAGGCAGTAGTACAGTGGAGTCTGTGTCAACTCTTTGCTTGAGTTAAAACCTCCCAGTAGGAGTACAAGTTGCAGCTGTACTCGGATTCTTTGCTCAGATCCAGGCTGTGGGCCACCACTTCAAGGTCACACTGCCTAACATTCAGTTTAGAGACAACTCTTTCTGAAAGCCTGCTACTGAGCTGTGATTTAATATACAGCATTGTTTCTTACTCTGGGATATGTGCTTAAAAGAGAGACACGTCCACTCTCTTAACTAACTGAGGTAACTCTATGGCCAGGAGTGGGATTTCAGGAAAGGGGAGGGGGAAAAAAAAAGACCAGTTTAGTTTTCCATTAAGAAAATGTGTAGATTTTCAGAGGGGTGACACAACAGTGCTTGTAAGCAATGAAAATAAGAAAAAACTGCAAAAACTTAGTGTCGTGTATGTACCAAGACATGTTTTGCCACAGCTCTGTCAATGTCATCTTTGTTATGATCTGCAAATGCAGATAATGCAGGCTTGTAAATGTGTCTTTTACATTATTACAGCTCATTATGGATCATTTACCTAAATTGCCTGCAGAGTGGAGGTTCTGCAGGCTTCTGGGATGGTTTTGGTGTAGCTGGTTTGCATGGATTTTAAAGCTGATATAAAAAGGCCAGCATGTGAAAAATCCAGATATTTGGGAGAAATGAGAAAGTGTGCATCCCTGTGACAGCAGACCCCTTGGTGGAACTGAGTTACCCCATCTGTGCAAGTAGGCAGTACACTAGAAGATATGAGCAATAGTGAGGACTGAGGTTTTCCAGGCTGGTGATGGCAGGTTCAACACACGCAGTGTTGATGTCAGAATTTTTCAGCCTGAAGGAAAATGGAACCTGCTGCAAACTGCATTAGGATTGAGACACTCAAATGGGAAGTGTTTCTATTATCAATCTATTTCATGAAATGAAAGGAGGAGACCCACTGTGACATGCTGGGATATATGTTATTAATTGCTCGTCATAACAGTTCTGTTTCTTCAATAAGCTCTCTCTTTTCCCTTACTGCCTCTCTCTGTGAAATGATCTTGTCAATATGGAGAGAGCAGAGCAACCCTGAGGAATCTATAATGTAATGAAAAAATGCTGTTGCCATGGCATAGGAGAGTCCTGATTTTATATTTAAAGAATTTCTAAGTGTTCATTTGCATTCCCTGACTCTCTAAACAGCTGTGTCAGCTGTTAGGTTTTAAACAATTAAAAATGCTCTATTATTAAGAAGGTATTAAAAGAAGTAATCAGCTTAACACAATTCCAGCTCAAAAAAATACAACCCCTTCCCAGGCAGCTCATGGAAAAAAACATATTTGTATGCTGCTAACTTCCCAAATTGGTTTAAGTTAAAATACTCTGGGCGAGATTAAACCGAAGCAAAGACAGTGGAAAAAGAATTAATGTCGTCTTTTTGCTGTAAACAATTTGAAATGTCATCAGTGTTTGGTGTTAGCATGTTATACAAAAACCCTCTGCTGAAGCCTACCATGCAGATTGTGACAATCCCCTAAGTGAGACTCTTTAATATCAATATATTAGCCTCTATTGAATTCCTGTGTTTATTTGACTGAAATGTTTGTATCTGATTTGTTCCATCTTCAGTATTTGAATAAGAGATAATTTTTCCCCTCTTTTTTTTTGTAGCTCCTTGGTAGCCCCTGAAGGGGGCCTACAGGAAACCTGGGGAGGGTCTTTTTACAGGGGCTTGCAGTGAGAGGACAAGGGGTAATGGTTTTAAGCTGAGAGAAATACAGGTTAGAGATCAGGTGTAAATTCTTCAGTGTAAGGGTGGTGAGACACTGAAACAGGCTGCCCAGAGATGTTGTGGGGGCTCCATCTCTGGAGATCTTCAAGGCCAGGTTGGATGGGACTCTGAGCAGCCTGTTCTAGTGGAAGGTGTCCCTGCCCATGCAGGGGAGTTGGAACTCAATGATCTTCAAGGTCCCTTCCAACTCCAGACATCCTGTGATTCTGTGGTTCTCTTTTGTGGGTGGGTGTAATAGAGTTTCATAATCCTGATGAACTGTCAGAAACTGGGTTGAATTTAACACAAGAAGAGGCAGAGGGAAGCTACACCTCCTTTGCTGTTCTTAAGACACATATTGCTATTGTTCAGCATCCTCTGCTGCTATCATCTTGGACGTCTGCAGGATAGAAGCTGCAGATTGCACTGCAGCACACCAGATGATTTTGTGCCACATGGGGTGGTACAATCTTCAGGAGGGAAATCTCAGGATTTCTCATCTCAGGATTAAGAGTTTGGGTTTCCATTTTATTTCTATTGCTCAAGATTATAGCTCAGGGTACCAGGCACAGAGATCAGGGCCTCCCTGTTATGCCCAACTTCAAAGTTTTAAGTCATGCAGGCTCTCTGCTTTACCTTGTGTGCTTTCTGGTGTTCCATCTCCCTGCTCTCCAGTACACTAGTAATTTCTTTTGTCTTTTCGTACCTCTTCTCTTTCCAGAGTATTAATTTCACTGCATACTTGACCCTCAATCGTTTTCCCATCTGTGGTTGAAATTTACCTCTAGCAGAAAGTCCAAGCATCAGCCTGGGAAGCAAGGACTTCCAGGCACTTCTAAACTGTGCTTTTTGGTCTGGGATGGCCCTGAATGACATCACTGACCTTGGTTTGGTGATGTCACTCCTGCATGCGTTAACCTTCACACCACTGTTTGGAAAATGAAGCTATTTAGCTCAGGAGTTGGCTTTTCACCCTTAGCTCGTGGCTGTGTGCCAGAATTAACATGGAAATCGTAATGGTTTTTCAGCTGGGTGAGTTATGTGCCTCTGAATCTTATTCCACTTGAAAAAGTAGTGCCAAAGCAGCTTTGCAACCTGCAAAGATAGCAAAGATGCTGTTGTTACTGTTCTCTAGTTCTCTCATCAATATGAGGGATGCTGTCCCTATCTTCTTCTACACTGTGAACTGTGCTCATTACAGCCTCATTACAGTTTGTGAGGTTGGTGGCCCATAACTGCATCTCCAAAGCACTATTAAACCCTTCAATTGGAGTGTAGCTAAAAATCTTAACCAGTTCAAAGGCCTAGTGTGCTCACTTGCAAGACAACAATGGTCCAAGAATAGCTTATTCTTGTTCTGACTTCCCATTCATTATACCCAGTTTGCCTCACAGATTGATAGGCCACCTGATACACAGATGGGATTTTTATCAGCTATATAAGAGATGACTTCATGGTACAAGGTATGGTCTCTTTCCCAATGCAGGATGTCTCCTCATGAAAGTCTGTCTGCATACTTAGCATAATATTATTTTAGTAGCCTACAGAAGTCTTGAAGGCTGAGGATATTTGCCTGGTGGTTTTGTTATTATTTGCTTTTTTTTTCTAGTCTGCTGCACATCACTTGGGGCAGAGGAGGAGGAAAAGATACAGGTAAAAGTCTTTTAATCTCTGATGTTTGATGTATAGTTAGTCTTGTTATTCTAACCTCCTGCATTCAATCGCTTGACAAAGAGATGGAAAATAACTGCAGAGAAAAGCAGTTTAATAAACTTCTCTGCTGTACCTGCTCCATCTCTGAACTTTAAGATTCATATGTGCATTCCTCTAGTGTCCAAAAACATATTACTACTTCTGCTTGCTTTGCTTCATATACCCTAGTGTTTGAGTCACTAGATATTGATGATTGAATTCCTAGTGATTGATGTGCTAAAAAAACCCTTAATACTAAAAACCCCATCAAAATCCCACCATCTGCCTGGACATACTGTGTTTCATTTCTATATGGAACATATCCCAAGCTTTTAACTCACTTTGTAAATCCAGTTGTAACTGCTTGGGCACCCCAGTACACATTGATAGCTGATGCTCTTGTTTTGGCATGCTGACTTGGTATCATGCTGTGACCATAACAGATTCTTCATCAGTCATTTAAGAAAAATATTTTTAGTGCTTATAGCTTCTAAGCTGAGGTAGTTAAATATTTTACTTCAGCCTGGTGAGTTACTGTCAAAATGTGTGATGAACTCTCAAGCCATGGCTGAGATTTAAGAAAGAATCTTCTTAATTTTATGCTCATATAAGAAATTTGTTTACTGAACATGCTCATGTTTAAGTGTTAAAGTATACATGGTGTCCTAGGCAGGGTCAAAAGGCTGCCCAACAATGGTTGTACAATCTGGATTTCTCTTAGAGTCCTTGATTTCCTGTTTGGTCCAATAAAAGCATAAATTACTCCTGGATTAGTATATATTAACAGCTACAACAAATAAATGCCTGCATGCATGTGTCAGATATATATATATATGTATTATAGACACGTATCGGAGACAAGTATGAATTTGGATTTTTGTAGCTGGTTAAAGACACGAAACTTCTCTGGGGAATCAATTCCTTGGTGAAAGAAGTATTTTTGTAGAAGGCATTTTAAGTGGGACTATTGCTGTTTTTTGTAACACTGATTAAATCCTCCCAGGAATTAGGTGACAATGTTTGTCAGTAAGGACACCCACGTTGTATCCAAGAGCTGAACTGACTTTCAATCTCTTGGAATTAACTTCAGAGAGCTCTTCTTAATGACCTTTGCAAACTCAGATTTCACTTTATGTTCTGCCTCCAAAGTCCTTCCTACTTTCTACTTTATGAAGAAAAAAAATTATTTTAGATGGGGAAACACCACCCTTTCATAAGAACAAATAAAACCTAAGACTGTTGTGAGTGTCTGACCAGCCTTTTAGTCTTTTTTCTGTTTCTCAGTAACGCAAAAAAAAACAAACCACATGTGAATCTCAGATATTCACGGGAGAGGAGAAAGAGGGAGAGGCTGTTGCTTCTGTGTTGTTGCTTGTTTTTGTTGGCTGGGCTCAGAGAGTGGTGGGTGAATGGAGTTAAATCCAGTTGGTGGCCAGTCACAAGTGGTGTTACCCAAGGCTTAGTGCTGGGGCCACTCCTGTTAAAAATCTTTACCAATGACCTGGATGGGTCAGAGAGCACCCTCTGTAAATTTGCAGACAGCATCAAGTTAAGAGGGAGTGTTGATCTGCTTGAGGGTAGGAAGGCTCTACGGAGGGACCTGGACAGGCTGGGTCAATGGGCTGAGGCCAATCATATGGGCTTCAACAAGGCCCAGTGCTGGGTCCTGCACTTGGACCACAACAACCTCATGCAACGCTACAGGCTTGGGGAGGAGCAGCTGGAAAGTGTCTGGCAGAAAGACACCTGGGAGTGTTGGGGGACAGCCTGCTGAATACGAGCCAGCAGTGTGCCCAGAGACACTGAACAGAAAGAAGCTCCTACTGTGCACAAGCTCCACAGACACATAAAAGAAGCAGTCAGGTTTTTTTAATATTATTGTAATAAATATGTGTATGTATTTGGTAAGATTATAGTGTGCTGCTGCAAAGTTTGTGTTTTCCAGTAGCCTTTCATGGAATGTGTTAGTACGTTAGTATCTCTTTTGCAAATCATAGAGTCAGCATGGTTTGGGTTCAAAGGGATGTTTAAGATCATCTAGTTCCAACTCCCCCAGCACGGGCAGGAACACCTCCCCCAAGGCCAGGTTGCTCAGAGCACCATCCAGCCTGGCCTTGAGCAAGTCCAGGGAGGGAGCATCCACAGCTTCCCTGGGCAACCTGTTCCCCTGTCTCACCACCCTCACAGTATAGAATGTATTCCTAATGTCTAACATAAATCTCTCCTCTTCAAGTTTTAATCCATTACCCCTTGTCCTAACACTACACACCCTTGTAAACGGTCCCTCCCCAGCTTTCCTGTAGCCCCTTCAGGTACTGGAAGGCTGCTATAAATTCCCCCTGGAGCCTTCTCTTCTCCAGGCTGAATAACCCCAAGTCTCTCAGCCTGTCCTCATAGGAGAGGTGCTCCAGCCCTCTGGTCATCTCTGTGGTCCTCTTCTTGGCTCACTCTAACACCTCCATGTCCTTCCTATTCTGGGGGCCCCAGAACTGGACACAGTATTCCAGGTAGGGCCTCATAAGAACAGAGTAGAAGGGGAGAATCACCTCGGTGGCCACTCTTCTTTTGATGCAGCCCAGGACACAGTTGGCTTTCTGGGCTGCAAGCAAACATTGCTGGCTCATGTTGAGCTTCTTTTCATCTAACACCCCCAAATCCTTTTCCTCAGGGCTGTTCTTAATACACTCTCCACCCAGCCTGTATTTGGTCTTGGGATTGCCCTGTCCCAGGCACAGGATCTTGCACTTGGCCTTGTTGAATTGCGTTAGGTTGGCATGGGCCCTCCTCTCAAGCCTGACAAGGTCCCTCTGGGTGGCATCCCTTCTCTCCAGTTTTGACCACACCACACAGCTTGTTGTTGTCAGCAAACTTGCTGAGGGTGCTCTGAATTCCACTGTCCATGTTTCTGGTACCACTCAGGCTTAGAGCTGTTGCCTTACTGAGTAGAGGAATATGAGGCTGAGTTTAGATTTGTTTCGGAAGCTGATTCCAATGTGTCTTCCTCCTGTTTGTGTGGTATCAGTTCTTGCTGACAGTGTTCTGTAAGGTTTTTATCAAACTAGTGTTTCTCTGAAGGGGAAGATAACACTGGTAATGTCAGGCAGGAAAAAATATTCCTTAAGAGCTCCAACAGGCCTCCCTAAATATTATCACATATTACACATTGCAGGGAATAACACAATGAAATAGTTATTATAGAGAAACAGTTTTTATGTATGTTTTTGCTATCCACAAAGCCAGTATTATATTTGAACAAAGTACCCTTGCATACAATGTCAATTTTATATTTGTACCTTCTATATCACAGCACCAAATTTCATAGCTGTTTAATGCAGAAAAATAGTGATCAGCTGCTTAAATATTTCAATAAGGAAAAGCTGTTGATAGCATGGTTAGCAATGTTCAAATACTATATAAAAAGTAGCAGAAAATCTGCAGGAAATGTATAATTATGCAATTTGTAGGGCCTTTGTATTTTGCATTGATGAGACATCATCTTGTGTATATATATGTTTGCTAACGAAATCAGATGTTCATCATTTGATGCTTCATTTGTTAATTATAATGTGAGATCCAATACAGCAATAAGCATCTACAGTTAATAGAGGCTGACTGTAGCTTGAGATTAAACTTTTTCTGTGTTTGAGTCTCACTTCTAGGTGATGATCCCATTTTTCTTTATTCCTTCTCCAAAATTTTTTGCTCCCTGTTACAGTTCCAGCTGTTGCCCCAGCAGTCACTTTTAACTTGCGTAGCTTAGGTCTGAAACTTACCCCATTAGGAGTGCCAAGCTCTACCATAGCTCTTAAACCACAGTCTGCTTCAGTGGGAGGTAGAGGGTAAAATACCCCTAATTCAATTTTTAACTTGCGTAGCTTAGGTCTGAAACTTACCCCATTAGGAGTGCCAAGCTCTACCATAGCTCTTAAACCACAGTCTGCTTCAGTGGGAGGTAGAGGGTCAGTGCTGGAAGGGTACATCAGGTGTCCTGCTTCAGATTCTGACTGATAAGAACAGGCAATTAGGAGAGAAATCTTCTCACCTTCTATCTCTGGTCATGGATTAGCTCCACTCAAAACCTTTGGACTCCTTTTCTCCATACTTCCTCTGAGGTGCTGTTCCCTCTGCCACCCTTAGTGAAGTATTTCAATCCCTGAATTTAGAGAGGTCAGCAACTGGGATTGTTGTTTATCCTGTTAGCAGGGATGCAAACAGAAGGAAACATTCATTTTTTCATCCTCTTAACCTCTTTGAAAGCCCTTTTAAAGTGATGTTTGCAATGTGGGAGTGTTACACCTTTTGTCTTCTTTTCCCAGGTTGCCTGTAGTTTCTTCAATAACTTTTTAATCTAATAAACCTGGAGTTTTTTCATATTGTTTTTAGTAGGGAAGCTTCAGTACTCCTGGAAATGGAGGTACTCATGCTAATCAGAATGTAACTCTGAACTGAATGTGATTCCTGGACTGCTGTGGAGGATTTGATCCAACTGCATAAGCAAAAGTAGTTACTTTAGCTGGACATTCCAATGTAGCGGGGAGACTAGAGTTATTTAATTAACATGCTCTTAGTTTAGGTCCTCAGGAAACCTCTGACAAGTATTTATTTGAAGATGTCCCTCTCCAGGGTAACATTATGATTAGAATCAAAGGAAGCAGGGAAAAAAAATGGGTTTTCTTACTGAAACAAAGTGAAGGACGCTTTTTACTTCCTCAGCCTAAAGAATCTCTGGAAGAGTAACCCAAGATAGGACTTGGCAAGTATCTACTACACCCTTTGCCAAATAATGGCTAGAGATCTAGCAAATCTAGTTATTAAATGAGCTGAGCAGGAAGAGCTTGTTTGAAACTGCTCAGAAATACTAGCACTATGCTCAGCAGAGCACAAAAAACAGGGTTTATGAACTGCAATCACTGAGGCCTCACGTCAGATCAGAGTCAACAGTGGATGGAGCAGTGTGGGAGAAGCAGGAGAAGGGAGACAAGTATTATTGAGGTTCATATGCTGCTCTTGGCACTCAACCTACTCTCATTATTGTGACTTTGCTTGCCTTTTGGCTGATAAATAAAATGTCAAGTAGTGTCTAGAAACACAGGCAGAAGAGAGTTCAACTGCTGCCTAGTTGCCACATAAGAGCTATCTTATGGAATTAAACTGGGAACTGGGGCATTTTATGGACTGGGACTAAGACTAATGCTTTATAGTAATAGGCCATGATTATGGTGGTTGAGGGAAGTATAAAGGCTTTACTCCTAGGCAAATCCAGGGAATGGCATTTAAACAGTCCAGAAAGTCTGGTCCATAGCTGAACTGAACTGGCACCAGTTATTAGAGCAGATTGCATAAGTGACCCAAAAGGGATGGCAGAGAATAGCTTTCCAACTCCCAAGAGCAGAGGGATCCTATTCAGGAAAGCTGTCTCAGCTGTCAGGGCAGTTCTTCCATGTCAGTGGACTGAAAAATATCTCTATTTTTCCCTTTGTAATCAAAAGCAAAAGCCAGCTTTTGAAAGACTATTTGACAAGTAGTGGAGCATCAGGCTTCTGAAAGCTTCATCTTCCAAAATTTTAGTGATGGCCTCTAAAAGCTAGTATTGTTTAAAGAGACTCTTCAATTTCTATCTTGCATCCTTCTAAAAGATGAGTGCTGACTTGGTAGGGAGGTGTTTTAAAGCCAGGGAATGTGCAACTGCATTTTATTCTGTAACTGTATGATCTTTCAGTATTAGGGAGGAAGTGCTGCTTCTTCACACTGCAATCCTGTATAGATGATATGAACAGAAAGCTTTCCAGGAGCACTGTGTCTGGGCTTCTCTAAGGGTTTGTGTTCAGCAGCTTTTCTACCAGGTCTCCCCAGAAGGATGCTCATTTTGTGGCAGTGTGCTTGATGAAGAGGGTGAGCTGAGGCTTGAAGAAAACAAGGGAGAGAAGCAGCTTATATTCTTTAGGGTTTCTGGGGCAGTAGACCAAGAGAGATCTCCTCTATCTTTTTACAGCCTGCCTTGGCTTCCCTTTCTTGCCTGGTGAAGGAGAGCCTCCATGTGCTTGGGGCTTGGCTCGGAGCTCAGAGGCTGGGTTTGCAAATGGCTTTCAAATGTTAGCCAACAATATGAGTCGGTGCATGTGTGTGTGGAGGCGTGGGGGAGGGAGCCTTGCTCCCTTGTGCAGCCACACAGAACAAGCCACAATCTGGCGTGCTTTGGGTTATTAATAGCTAGAATATGGAAGTAGGGCAAATATCCATTCTGATTTATCCCGACCTGAATGATCCACATCGTCTTCAGGCCATGGAGTAGCAATTCTGACTCTAGCTGTCACATTCCTGACTTTTAGGAAGTGTTATCTGTGACCATTTTGTGTCATGATGATCAGTGTCACATGAGAGAGAGAAGCCTGCAGGCAGGCGTGTGAGCTGTGTGAGCACTGCTTGGTTAGGGAGGCACTGGAGTGGGCAGCACTGCTCCCTGTCACTCCGGGCTGTCAGAGAGTAGACAAAAGATCCCAGGGGAGAGGTGGCCCTGGCCTGGGGCTGCTCTGCTGGGGGACTGTGAAAGGGGCTCCAAGAGGCAGGACAGAGGTGGAGGAGAGGAGTCAAAGAGCAGTGAAGCAACACTGAAGGAGGAAGGAGATGTTTGATTCAGGGGCGGGAGGGATGGATGTGCAAAACCCTCTATCCCTATGGTTAACCATTCCTGTGGAGGATTAGTGTATTCTCCACTATTACAAACTGGTACAGGAATTAAAATGAAAATAAAGGGTGATGAGGCTTAGGAAAGGTTCCACAGTGTTACTGGAAGTGGGGCTTTTCCTCTCCTTTTCATTTCTAAAAATTATTTGAATCCCATATTTTTATTCTCCTCCCAGCTTGCAACATGGTGTTTTTCACATGTATTTTTGAAATCACAGCAACTTTTTTTACCAAATCTGCGGATTCACCATTGTGCCCTACTTCCATTCCTTTGCATGTGAAGAGAGACAAAGAAAAGGACATTAACTATGATAAATCTAGCAAAGAGATGCCGGGGACACAAATCAGGAGTCTTCATTTGGTCAGGTTTCCTGTTAACTTCCACACAAAGTGGCATTATTCTGGAGTAAAGCATGCAGACTGGATAAATAGGGTGCACATTTGTATGCTGTTATTCTGACTGTTATTCTGGTAGCAATTTTCTTTTTCTGAATGGACACACAAAAAAGCCACTAAATATTGCTGCTGATTGCATTTTATAAACTGTAGGCATTAGTTGAAACATAAGCCTGTTTACCAGGGGTGGAACAAGTATATAGGGAAACAAATCCTTGCCCAAAAGTATTTAAAATCTAATACTACATCAAGAACTGTAAGAAACAGAAGTAGCATGAAATGAAGATGGCTGTGCTAACAGTCTGCTGTTATTTAAGCCAGCTAACGAGCAGTTTGATAGCTTCAAATCATCTAACATTTTGTGTGTGTTGTGATAGCTTTCTGTTCTGCTTTAATGCAGATAAGGAAATACAAGAATGGTTTCTACCAAGCTAATTTCTGGAGTTGTGGTGCTTGAGTAATACTCAGGGCTGATTAATCCATTTGTAAATACTGTGTTTCAGTGTGTCAATGGTTCTTTTTTGACTTTAAATGTCAGTATGACATCTCCCTCCATGCTACATTGAAGTAGCCACAGTCAGACACCTCCACTTTGTGCCTCCCTTCCCAAGACACAGCAGGTGAGGAAGCTCCACAGGTCCCTTGGCTCCTCCCTCCAGATTTCACACTCTTCCCCCACTCAGCGTGACCATCCATTCACCCCTCTTGCAGAATGCTCTGGGCCAGAGGCAACACAGCACCACAAAACAAACCTTCATCTCCTAATACCAAAGACCCCTTCATGCTTCTGCAGAAGGGGCTGGGACAGCCCCCTCATGTTGCAAGAGAGCCAAGGCTGGGCAGGCGAGGCTGTTGGTCACCAGGACCCACACATGTCCTTCCAGTGCCCAGCCCTTGCCTGGGAGCAGAGGGCAGCTGTGGCAGCTCTCCCTTTCCTCTCATGGCTGGGAAATCACAGGGCCCCAGGTCCTGACCCAGCCAGGGAGGCTGAAATTCCCACAAGTAGAGACGAGAGACCATGCCAGCGTTTTCCTGTTTGCTCTTGGAATGAAGGTGCCAGCTATCCAGGTGTTTCTGTGGGTGTCTGATGGGAACTGTGCACCACTGCTCAGGGCTCTGTGGCTTGGCCTTGTGGCATTTGTGAGCCCAGTTTGTCAGTGGCAAGTTATTCTTGTCAGATTTCCAAGTAAACAGCAGACAGACACTTAGCCTTTGAGCTGCTACAGTTTGCCAAGACAACTATGTCTGAACTTTGAAATTTCTCCTTTTATTTTCAGCTTTCCTGACCCGGCTCTGCTGGCAGCAAGTCCCTCTCGTCAGGGGAGTGTCCTCCAGGCACAGCACAGGGAAATGGAGGAGGGGAAATATCACCTCCAGAAATCCTGTTTGGCAAGACAGGGATGTCTGGGTCTGTGCAAGGGGCTGCAGCAGGCAGCTTGTCTGAGACACTGAACATCATTTCTCTGGAGGGAGGGGGCAGGGTAGGAGCATGCACATAGTAACAGCACCTCAGTTGATGGGTGATAGCTCATTAAGCTCTATGGTAACAGCATGTATGGAATCCACGTCTAAAGCAAACACACAGGCTTTGATCAAGTTTGCTCTTATAGTGCTGGATCTCAGCCCAGCCTGGGCTTCTTGGGAGCTGGAGCTGGGGGAACTTTGCAGCTTACAGAATAAGCCCTGTTTCTGCCTCTACATGGATGCTTTCATCAGGTTTCTAGATGCTGTGTCCAGCCCCTATCCAGAGCGGATGTGGAGGGTTGGCTTTGCCATCCTCTGAAGCTATATGCAGGCAGCAGCCTGGGTTTTAGGTTGCCTTCTGTACCACAGTACCTTAATGAGGTTCTGTGTCCACCTGAATAGGCAGTGAGGCCTCTGTGGTCTATGAAAGGAGCAGGGTTTGAACACCTTCTGTTGGCTTGTTTTTGCTTGATTCATACATGCCTTGGGCTTACTTGGAGTGTCTTTATGATTGGGATAAAGCATAAAAAGAAGCTAAAGTGTGTGGTACATTTGCTTTTTTTCCTCTTTAAGATATGAAATAAATTGCATAAGGTAATGATATGAATTCTGGAATAAAGAGCATTAGCCATAGTCCAGAACTTACCACCGTTTTGTTCTGTGAAATGAACAACTCTGGAAATGGTGTTTGAGCTTGGCTTTGTATTCTATCCTTGATATGCTGCAAGCAAAGCGTTTATTAATTATAACAAACATATAGTTGTTCAGTTTTTATCTTTGGAAGGGGAGAGGACCTCTGGCCTTTGTTGTCACCAACAAGAGTGGGCTGGTAGACAATGTGAAGCTTAAGGGCAGACTGTGAAATGGTGGGATTCAAGATCCTTAGGCTCCTTAAGGAGGGTGCACAGCAGGCTCACTACCCTGGACTTCAGGAGAGCAGACTTTAACTTCTTCAGGGGGTACCATGGGATAAAGCCTTGAAGGGGAGAGGGGCCCAAGAAATTTGGTCTGTATTCAAGGATCACTTCCTCCAAACCCAGGAGCAATGCATCCCAACAGAGAGCAAGGCAGACAAGAATGCCAGGAAGCCTGCATGGATGACCAAGGAGCTCCTGGACACACTTAGATGTAAAAAGAAAGCCTACAGAGTGTGGAAGCAAGGACAGGCAGCCTGGGAGGAGTACAAAGAAGTTGTCTGGGCCAGGGCAATCCCAAACACAAATACCGGCTGGGCAGAGAATGGATTGAGAGCAGCCCTGAGGAAAAGGATTTTGGGGTGTTGGTTGATGGGAAACTCAACATGAGCCAGCAATGTGTGCTTGCAGCCCAGAAAGCCAACTGTGTCCTGGGCTGCATTGAAAGAAACGTGGCCAGCAGAGACACCAAGGTGATTCTCCCCTTCTACTCTGCTCTCTTGAGACCCACCTGGAGTGCTGTGTCAAGTTCTGGGGCCCTCAACATGGAGGTGTTGGAGTGAGCAAAGAGGAGGATGATCTGAGGGCTGGAGCACCTCTCCTACGAGGACAGGCTGAGAGAGCTGGGGCTGTTCAGCCTGGAGAAGAGAAGGCTCCAGGAAGACCTTGTAGTGGCCTTTCAGTACCTGAAGGGGCTACAGGAAAGCTGGGGAGGGATATTTTAAAAGGGAATGTAGCAGTAGGACAAGGGATAATGGTTTTAAACTTGAAGAGGGGAGATTCAGATTAGACATTAGAAAGGAATTCTTCACTAAGAGCATAGTGAGGCACTGCAACAGGATATTTCTGGAAGTTATGGAAACCTCATCCCTGGAATTGTTCAAGGCCAGTTTCGATGGGGCTCTGTGCAACCTGGTCTAGTGGTAGGAGTCCCTGTCCATCTAGGGGGCTTGGAACTAGATGATTTTAGAGTCCTTTCCAACACAAACCATTCTATGATTCTTTAGGCCTTCCTTTAGGGAAGAAATGATCCAGCTCTG